>NW_027473721.1:95925-123771 GCF_050947335.1 Megachile rotundata | reverse complement strand
TACTTATTACTCTTATTATTATCAATCTAACTCATATTATTAGCCATATTATGCTTATATTATCGATAGAACGACAATTACTATACTTATTACTGTTATTATTATCAATCTGACTCATATTATTACCCATATTATGCTTAAATGATCGATAGAATGACAATTACTATACTTATTACTCTTATTATTATCAATCTGACTCATTTTATTACCCATATTATGCTTAAATGATCGATAGAACGACAAGTACTATACTTATTACTCTTATTATTATCAATCTAACTCATATTATTAGCCACATTATGCTTATATGATCGATAGAACGACAAATACTATACTTACTACTCTTATTATTATCAATCTAACTCATATTATTAACCATATTATGCAGATATGATCGATAGAACTACAATTACTATACTCATTACTCTTATTATTATCAATCTAACTCATATTATTAGCCATATTATGCTTAAATGATCGATAGAACTACAATTACTATACTCATTACTCTTATTATTATCAGTCTAAGTCATATTATTAGCCATATTATGCTTATATGATCGATAGAATGAGATTTACTATACTCACTACTCTTAGTATTATCACTCTCACTCATATTATTAGCCTTACTATGCTTATATGATCGATAGAAACGACAATTACTGTAGTTATTACTCTTATTATTATCAATCTAACTCATATTATTAGCCATATTATGCTTATATGATCGATAGAACTACAATTTCGATACTCATTACTCTTATTATTATCAATCTAACTCATATTATTAGCCATATTATACTTATATGATCGATAGAACGAGAATTACTATACTCACTACTCTTAGTATTATCAATCTAACTCATATTATTAGCCATATTATGCTATATTATCGACAGAACGACAATTACTATACTTATTACTGTTATTATTATCAATCTGACTCATATTATTACCCATATTATGCTTAAATGATCGATAGAACGACAATTACTATACTTATTACTGTTATTATTATGAATCTAACTCATATTATTAGCCACATTATGCTTAAATGATCGATAGATCTACAATTACTATACACATTACTCTTATTATTATCAATCTAACTCATATTATTAGCCATATTATGCTTATATGATCGATAGAACGAGAATTACTATACTCACTACTCTTAGTATTATCAATCTAACTCATATTATTAGCCATATTATGCTTATATGATCGATAGAACGACAATTACTATACTTATTACTCCTTATTATTATCAATCTAACTCATATTATTAGCCATATTGTGCTTATATTATCGATAGAACGACAATTACTATACTTATTACTGTTATTATTATCAATCTGACTCATAATATTACCCATATTATGCTTAAATGATCGATAGAACGACAATTACTATACTTATTACTCTTATTATTATCAATCTAACTCATATTATTAGCCATATTATGCTTATATGATCGATAGAACGACAAATACTATACTTATTACTCTTATTATTATCAATCTAACTCATATTATTAGCCATATTATACTTATATGATCGATAGAACGACAATTACTATACTTATTACTGTTATTATTATCAATCTAACTCATATTATTAGCCATATTATGCTTAAATGATCGATAGATCTACAATTACTATACTCATTACTCTTATTATTATCAATCTAACTCGTATTATTAGCCATATTATGCTTACATGATCGATAGATCTACAATTACTATACTCATTACTCTTATTATTATCAATCCTAACTCGTATTATTAGCCATATTATGCTTACATGATCGATAGAACGACAAATACTATACTTATTACTCTTATTATTATCAATCTAACTCATATTATTAGCCATATTATGCTTATATGATCGATAGAACGGACAAATTACTATACTTATTACTGTTATTATTATCAATCTAACTCATATTATTAGCCATATTATGCTTAAATGATCGATAGATCTACAATTACTATACTCATTACTCTTATTATTATCAATCTAAACTCGTATTCATTAGCCATATTATGCTTACATGATCGATAGATCTACAATTACTATACTCATTACTCTTATTATTATCAATCTAACTCGTATTATTAGCCATATTATGCTTACATGATCGATAGAACGACAAATACTATACTTATTACTCTATTATTATCAATCTAACTCATATTATTAGCCATATTATGCTTATATGATCGATAGAACGACAATTACTATACTTATTACTCTTATTATTATCAATCTAACTCATATTATTAGCCATATTGTGCTTATATATCGACAGGACGACAATTACTATACTTATTACTGTTATTATTATCAATCTGACTCATATTATTACCCATATTATGCTTAAATGATCGATAGAACGACAATTACTATACTTATTACTGTTATTATTATGAATATAACTCATATTATTAGCCATATTATGCTTATATGATCGATAGAACGAGAATTACTATACTCACTACTCTTAGTATTATCAATCTAACTCATATTATTAGCCATATTATGATTATATTATCGATAGAACGACAATTACTATACTTATTACTGTTATTATTATCAATCTAACTCATATTATTAGCCATATTATGCTTAAATGATCGATAGATCTACAATTACTATTACTCATTACTCTTATTATTATCAATCTAACTCGTATTATTAGCCATATTATGCTTACATGATCGATAGAACGACAAATACTATACTTATTACTCTTATTATTATCAATCTAACTCATATTATTAGCCATATTATGCTTATATTATCGATAGAACGACAATTACTATACTTATTACTGTTATTATTATCAATCTAACTCATATTATTAGCCATATTATGCTTATATGATCGATAGAACGACAATTACTGTAGTTATTACTCTTATTATTATCAATCTAACTCATATTATTAGCCATATTATGCATATATGATCGATAGAACGAGAATTACTATATTCACTACTCTTAGTATTATCAATCTAACTCATATTATTAGCCATATTATGGTTATATTATCGATAGAACGACAATTTCTATACTTATTACTGTTATTATTATCAATCTAACTCATATTATTAGCTCCATATTATGCTTAAATGATCGATAGATCTACAATTACTATACTCATTACTCTTATTATTATCAATCTAACTCATATTATTAGCCATATTATGCTTATATGATCGATAGAACGAGAATTACTATACTCACTACTCTTAGGTATTATCAATCTAACTCATATTATTAGCCATATTATGCTTATATGATCGATAGAACGACAATTACTATACTTACTACTCTTATTATTATCAATCTAACCTCATATTATTAACCACATTATGCAGATATGATCAATAGAACTACAATTACTATACCCATTACTCTTATTATTATCAATCTAACTCATATTATTACCCATATTATGCTTAAATGATCGATAGAACGACAATTACTATACTTATTACTGTTATTACTATCAATCTAACTCATATTATTAGCCATATTATGCTTAAATGATCGATAGATCTACAATTACTATACACATTACTCTTATTATTATCAATCTAACTCATATTATTAGCCATATTATGCTTATATGATCGATAGAACGAGAATTACTATACTCACTACTCTTAGTATTATCAATCTAACTCATATTATTAGCCATATTATGCTTATATGATCGATAGAACGACAATTACTATACTTATTACTCTTATTATTATCAATCTAACACATATTATTAGCCATATTATGCTTATATGATCGATAGAACGAGAACTACTATACTCACTACTCTTAGTATTATCAATCTAACTCATATTATTAGCCATATTATGCTTATATTATCGACAGAACGACAATTACTATACTTATTACTGTTATTATTATCAATCTGACTCATATTATTACCCATATTATGCTTAAATGATCGATAGAACGACAATTACTATACTTATTACTGTTATTATTATCAATCTGACTCATATTATTACCCATATTATGCTTAAATGATCGATAGAACGACAATTACTATACTTATTACTCTTATTATTATCAATCTAACTCATATTATTAGCCATATTATGCTTATATGATCGATAGAACGAGGATTAGTATACTCACTACTCTTAGTATTATCAATCTAACTCATATTATTAGCCATATTATGCTTATATGATTGATAGAACGACAATTACTATACTTATTACTGTTATTATTATCAATCTGACTCATATTATTACCCATATTATGCTTAAATGATCGATAGAACGACAATTACTATACTTATTACTGTTATTATTATCAATCTAACTCATATTATTAGCCATATTATGCTTAAATGATCGATAGATCTACAATTACTATACTCATTACTCTTATTATTATCAATCTAACTCATATTATTAGCCATATTATGCTTATATGATCGATAGAACGAGAATTACTATACTCACTACTCTTAGTGTTATCAATCTAACTCATATTATTAGCCATATTATGCTTATATGATCGATATAACGACAATTACTATACTTATTACTCTTATTATTATCAATCTAACTCATATTATTAGCCATATTATGCTTATATGATCGATAGAACGAGAACTACTATACTCACTACTCTTAGTATTATCAATCTAACTCATATTATTAGCCATATTATGCTTATATTATCGATAGAACGACAATTACTATACTTATTACTGTTATTATTATCAATCTGACTCATATTATTACCCATATTATGCTTAAATGATCGATAGAACGACAATTACTATACTTATTACTCTTATTATTATCAATCTAACTCATATTATTAGCCATATTATGCTTATATGATCGATAGAACTACAATTTCGATACTCATTACTCTTATTATTATCAATCTAACTCATATTATTAGCCATATTATACTTATATGATCGATAGAACGAGAATTACTATACTCACTACTCTTAGTATTATCAATCTAACTCATATTATTAGCCATATTATGCTTATATGATCGATAGAACGACAATTACTATACTTATTACTCTTATTATTATCAATCTAACACATATTATTAGCCATATTATGCTTATATGATCGATAGAACGAGAACTACTATACTCACTACTCTTAGTATTATCAATCTAACTCATATTATTAGCCATATTATGCTTATATTATCGACAGAACGACAATTACTATACTTATTACTGTTATTATTATCAATCTGACTCATATTATTACCCATATTATGCTTAAATGATCGATAGAACGACAATTACTATACTTATTACTGTTATTTTTATGAATCTAACTCATATTATTAGCCATATTATGCTTAAATGATCGATAGATCTACAATTACTATACACATTACTCTTATTATTATCAATCTAACTCATATTATTAGCCATATTATGCTTATATGATCGATAGAACGAGAATTACTATACTCACTACTCTTAGTATTATCAATCTAACTCATATTATTAGCCATATTATGCTTATATGATCGATAGAACGACAATTACTATACTTATTACTCTTATTATTATCAATCTAACTCATATTATTAGCCATATTGTGCTTATATTATCGATAGAACGACAATTACTATACTTATTACTGTTATTATTATCAATCTGACTCATATTATTACCCATATTATGCTTAAATGATCGATAGAACCACAATTACTATACTTATTACTCTTATTATTATCAATCTAACTCATATTATTAGCCATATTATGCTTATATGATCGATAGAACGACAAATACTATACTTATTACTCTTATTATTATCAATCTAACTCATATTATTAGCCATATTATACTTATATGATCGATAGAACGACAATTACTATACTTATTACTGTTATTATTATCAATCTAACTCATATTATTAGCCATATTATGCTTAAATGATCGATAGATCTACAATTACTATACTCATTACTCTTATTATTATCAATCTAACTCGTATTATTAGCCATATTATGCTTACATGATCGATAGATCTACAATTACTATACTCATTACTCTTATTATTATCAATCTAACTCGTATTATTAGCCATATTATGCTTACATGATCGATAGAACGACAAATACTATACTTATTACTCTTATTATTATCAATCTAACTCATATTATTAGCCATATTATGCTTATATGATCGATAGAACGACAATTACTATACTTATTACTGTTATTATTATCAATCTAACTCATATTATTAGCCATATTATGCTTATATGATCGATAGAACGACAATTACTATACTTATTACTCTTATTATTATCAATCTAACTCATATTATTAGCCATATTATGCTTATATGATCGATAGAGCGACAATTACTATACTCACTACTCTTAGTATTATCAATCTAACTCATATTATTAGCCATATTATGCTTATATTATCGATAGAACGACAATTACTATACTTATTACTCTTATTATTATCGATCTAACTCATATTATTAGCCATATTATGCTTATATTATCGATAGAACGACAATTACTATACTTATTACTGTTATTATTATCAATCTGACTCATATTATTACCCATATTATGCTTAAATGATCGATAGAATGACAATTACTATACTTATTACTCTTATTATTATCAATCTGACTCATATTATTACCCATATTATGCTTAAATGATCGATAGAACGACAATTACTATACTTATTACTCTTATTATTATCAATCTAACTCATATTATTAGCCATATTATGCTTATATGATCGATAGAACGACAAATACTATACTTACTACTCTTATTATTATCAATCTAACTCATATTATTAACCATATTATGCAGATATGATCGATAGAACTACAATTACTATACTCATTACTCTTATTATTATCAATCTAACTCATATTATTAGCCATATTATGCTTAAATGATCGATAGAACGACAATTACTATACTTATTACTCTTATTATTATCAATCTAACTCATATTATTAGCCATATTATGCTTATATGATCGATAGAACGACAATTACTATACTCACTACTCTTAGTGTTATCAATCTAACTCATATTATTAGCCATATTATGCTTATATTATCGATAGAACGACAATTACTATACTTATTACTCTTATTATTATCAATCTAACTCATATTATTAGCCATATTATGCTTATATTATCGATAGAACGACAATTACTATACTTATTACTGTTATTATTATCAATCTGACTCATATTATTACCCATATTATGCTTAAATGATCGATAGAATGACAATTACTATACTTATTACTCTTATTATTATCAATCTGACTCATATTATTACCCATATTATGCTTAAATGATCGATAGAACGACAATTACTATACTTATTACTCTTATTATTATCAATCTAACTCATATTATTAGCCATATTATGCTTATATGATCGATAGAACGACAAATACTATACTTACTACTCTTATTATTATCAATCTAACTCATATTATTAACCATATTATGCAGATATGATCGATAGAACTACAATTACTATACTCATTACTCTTATTATTATCAATCTAACTCATATTATTAGCCATATTATGCTTAAATGATCGATAGAACTACAATTACTATACTCATTACTCTTATTATTATCAGTCTAAGTCATATTATTAGCCATATTATGCTTATATGATCGATAGAACGACAATTACTATACTTATTACTCTTATTATTATCAATCTAACTCATATTATTAGCCATATTGTGCTTATATTATCGATAGAACGACAATTACTATACTTATTACTGTTATTATTATCAATCTGACTCATATTATTACCCATATTATGCTTAAATGATCGATAGAACTACAATTACTATACTCATTACTCTTATTATTATCAGTCTAAGTCATATTATTAGCCATATTATGCTTATATGATCGATAGAATGAGAATTACTATACTCACTACTCTTAGTATTATCACTCTAACTCATATTATTAGCCTTACTATGCTTATATGATCGATAGAACGACAATTACTGTAGTTATTACTCTTATTATTATCAATCTAACTCATATTATTAGCCATATTATGCATATATGATCGATAGAACGACAATTACTATACTCACTACTCTTAGTATTATCAATCTAACTCATATTATTAGCCATATTATGCTTATATTATCGATAGAACGACAATTACTATACTTATTACTCTTATTATTATCAATCTAACTCATATTATTAGCCATATTATGCTTATATTATCGATAGAACGACAATTACTATACTTATTACTGTTATTATTATCAATCTGACTCATATTATTACCCATATTATGCTTAAATGATCGATAGAACGACAATTACTATACTTATTACTCTTATTATTATCAATCTAACTCATATTATTAGCCACATTATGCTTATATGATCGATAGAACGACAAATACTATACTTACTACTCTTATTATTATCAATCTAACTCATATTATTAACCATATTATGCAGATATGATCGATAGAACTACAATTACTATACTCATTACTCTTATTATTATCAATCTAACTCATATTATTAGCCATATTATGCTTAAATGATCGATAGAACTACAATTACTATACTCATTACTCTTATTATTATCAGTCTAAGTCATATTATTAGCCATATTATGCTTATATGATCGATAGAATGAGAATTACTATACTCACTACTCTTAGTATTATCACTCTAACTCATATTATTAGCCTTACTATGCTTATATGATCGATAGAACGACAATTACTGTAGTTATTACTCTTATTATTATCAATCTAACTCATATTATTAGCCATATTATGCTTATATGATCGATAGAACTACAATTTCGATACTCATTACTCTTATTATTATCAATCTAACTCATATTATTAGCCATATTATACTTATATGATCGATAGAACGAGAATTACTATACTCACTACTCTTAGTATTATCAATCTAACTCATATTATTAGCCATATTATGCTTATATTATCGACAGAACGACAATTACTATACTTATTACTGTTATTATTATCAATCTGACTCATATTATTACCCATATTATGCTTAAATGATCGATAGAACGACAATTACTATACTTATTACTGTTATTATTATGAATCTAACTCATATTATTAGCCATATTATGCTTAAATGATCGATAGATCTACAATTACTATACACATTACTCTTATTATTATCAATCTAACTCATATTATTAGCCATATTATGCTTATATGATCGATAGAACGAGAATTACTATACTCACTACTCTTAGTATTATCAATCTAACTCATATTATTAGCCATATTATGCTTATATGATCGATAGAACGACAATTACTATACTTATTACTCTTATTATTATCAATCTAACTCATATTATTAGCCATATTGTGCTTATATTATCGATAGAACGACAATTACTATACTTATTACTGTTATTATTATCAATCTGACTCATATTATTACCCATATTATGCTTAAATGATCGATAGAACGACAATTACTATACTTATTACTCTTATTATTATCAATCTAACTCATATTATTAGCCATATTATGCTTATATGATCGATAGAACGAGGATTAGTATACTCACTACTCTTAGTATTATCAATCTAACTCATATTATTAGCCATATTATGCTTATATGATTGATAGAACGACAATTACTATACTTATTACTGTTATTATTATCAATCTGACTCATATTATTACCCATATTATGCTTAAATGATCGATAGAACGACAATTACTATACTTATTACTGTTATTATTATCAATCTAACTCATATTATTAGCCATATTATGCTTAAATGATCGATAGATCTACAATTACTATACTCATTACTCTTATTATTATCAATCTAACTCGTATTATTAGCCATATTATGCTTACATGATCGATAGAACGACAAATACTATACTTATTACTCTTATTATTATCAATCTAACTCATATTATTAGCCATATTATGCTTATATGATTGATAGAACGACAATTACTATACTTATTACTCTTATTATTATCAATCTAACTCATATTATTAGCCATATTGTGCTTATATTATCGACAGAACGACAATTACTATACTTATTACTGTTATTATTATCAATCTGACTCATATTATTACCCATATTATGCTTAAATGATCGATAGAACGACAATTACTATACTTATTACTGTTATTATTATGAATCTAACTCATATTATTAGCCATATTATGCTTATATGATCGATAGAACGAGAATTACTATACTCACTACTCTTAGTATTATCAATCTAACTCATATTATTAGCCATATTATGATTATATTATCGATAGAACGACAATTACTATACTTATTACTGTTATTATTATCAATCTAACTCATATTATTAGCCATATTATGCTTAAATGATCGATAGATCTACAATTACTATACTCATTACTCTTATTATTATCAATCTAACTCGTATTATTAGCCATATTATGCTTACATGATCGATAGAACGACAAATACTATACTTATTACTCTTATTATTATCAATCTAACTCATATTATTAGCCATATTATGCTTATATTATCGATAGAACGACAATTACTATACTTATTACTGTTATTATTATCAATCTAACTCATATTATTAGAAATATTATGCTTATATGATCGATAGAACGACAATTACTGTAGTTATTACTCTTATTATTATCAATCTAACTCATATTATTAGCCATATTATGCATATATGATCGATAGAACGAGAATTACTATATTCACTACTCTTAGTATTATCAATCTAACTCATATTATTAGCCATATTATGGTTATATTATCGATAGAACGACAATTACTATACTTATTACTGTTATTATTATCAATCTAACTCATATTATTAGAAATATTATGCTTATATGATCGATAGAACGACAATTACTGTAGTTATTACTCTTATTATTATCAATCTAACTCATATTATTAGCCATATTATGCTTAAATGATCGATAGATCTACAATTACTATACTCATTACTCTTATTATTATCAATCTAACTCGTATTATTAGCCATATTATGCTTATATGATCGATAGAACGACAAATACTATACTTATTACTCTTATTATTATCAATCTAACTCATATTATTAGCCATATTATACTTATATGATCGATAGAACGACAATTACTATACTTATTACTGTTATTATTATCAATCTAACTCATATTATTAGCCATATTATGCTTAAATGATCGATAGATCTACAATTACTATACTCATTACTCTTATTATTATCAATCTAACTCGTATTATTAGCCATATTATGCTTACATGATCGATAGATCTACAATTACTATACTCATTACTCTTATTATTATCAATCTAACTCGTATTATTAGCCATATTATGCTTACATGATCGATAGAACGACAAATACTATACTTATTACTCTTATTATTATCAATCTAACTCATATTATTAGCCATATTATGCTTATATGATTGATAGAACGACAATTACTATACTTATTACTCTTATTATTATCAATCTAACTCATATTATTAGCCATATTGTGCTTATATTATCGACAGAACGACAATTACTATACTTATTACTGTTATTATTATCAATCTGACTCATATTATTACCCATATTATGCTTAAATGATCGATAGAACGACAATTACTATACTTATTACTGTTATTATTATGAATCTAACTCATATTATTAGCCATATTATGCTTATATGATCGATAGAACGAGAATTACTATACTCACTACTCTTAGTATTATCAATCTAACTCATATTATTAGCCATATTATGCTTATATGATCGATAGAACGACAATTACTGTAGTTATTACTCTTATTATTATCAATCTAACTCATATTATTAGCCATATTATGCTTAAATGATCGATAGATCTACAATTACTATACTCATTACTCTTATTATTATCAATCTAACTCGTATTATTAGCCATATTATGCTTACATGATCGATAGAACGACAAATACTATACTTATTACTCTTATTATTATCAATCTAACTCATATTATTAGCCATATTATGCTTATATTATCGATAGAACGACAATTACTATACTTATTACTGTTATTATTATCAATCTAACTCATATTATTAGAAATATTATGCTTATATGATCGATAGAACGACAATTACTGTAGTTATTACTCTTATTATTATCAATCTAACTCATATTATTAGCCATATTATGCATATATGATCGATAGAACGAGAATTACTATATTCACTACTCTTAGTATTATCAATCTAACTCATATTATTAGCCATATTATGGTTATATTATCGATAGAACGACAATTACTATACTTATTACTGTTATTATTATCAATCTAACTCATATTATTAGCCATATTATGCTTAAATGATCGATAGATCTACAATTACTATACTCATTACTCTTATTATTATCAATCTAACTCATATTATTAGCCATATTATGCTTATATGATCGATAGAACGAGAATTACTATACTCACTACTCTTAGTATTATCAATCTAACTCATATTATTAGCCATATTATGCTTATATGATCGATAGAACGACAATTACTATACTTACTACTCTTATTATTATCAATCTAACTCATATTATTAACCACATTATGCAGATATGATCAATAGAACTACAATTACTATACTCATTACTCTTATTATTATCAATCTAACTCATATTATTAGCCATATTATGCTTAAATGATCGATAGAACGAGAACTACTATACTCACTACTCTTATTATTATCAATCTAACTCATATTATTAGCCATATTATGCTTATATTATCGATAGAACGACAATTACTATACTCATTACTCTTATTATTATCAGTCTAACTCATATTATTAGCCATATTATGCTTATATGATCGATAGAACGACAAATACTATACTTATTACTCTTATTATTATCAATCTAACTCATATTATTAGCCATATTATGCTTATATGATCGATAGAACGACAATTACTATACTCACTCCTCTTAGTATTATCAATCTAACTCATATTATTAGCCATATTATGCTTATATTATCGATAGAACGACAATCACTATACTTATTACTCTTATTATTGTCAATCTAACTCATATTATTAGCCATATTATGCTTACATGATCGATAGAACGAGAACTACTATACTCACTACTCTTAGTATTATCAATCTAACTCATATTATTAGTCATATTATGCTTATATTATCGATAGAACGACAATTACTATACTTATTACTGTTATTATTATCAATCTGACTCATATTATTACCCATATTATGCTTAAATGATCGATAGAACGACAATTACTATACTTATTACTCTTATTATTATCAATCTAACTCATATTATTAGCCATATTATGCTTATATGATCGATAGAACGACAAATACTATACTTACTACTCTTATTATTATCAATCTAACTCATATTATTAACCATATTATGCAGATATAATCGATAGAACTACAATTACTATACTCATTACTCTTATTATTATCAATCTAACTCATATTATTAGCCATATTATGCTTAAATGATCGATAGAACTACAATTACTATACTCATTTCTCTTATTATTATCAGTCTAACTCATATTATTAGCCATATTATGCTTATATGATCGATAGAATGAGAATTACTATACTCACTACTCTTAGTATTATCACTCTAACTCATATTATTAGCCTTACTATGCTTATATGATCGATAGAACGACAATTACTGTAGTTATTACTCTTATTATTATCAATCTAACTCATATTATTAGCCATATTATGCATATATGATCGATAGAACGAGAATTACTATATTCACTACTCTTAGTATTATCAATCTAACTCATATTATTAGCCATATTATGCTTATATGATCGATAGAACGACAATTACTATACTTATTACTCTTATTATTATCAATCTAACTCATATTATTAGCCATATTATGCTTGTATGATCGATAGAACGAGAACTACTATACTCACTACTCTTAGTATTATCAATCTAACTCATATTATTAGCCATATTATGCTTATATTATCGATAGAACGACAATTACTATACTTATTACTGTTATTATTATCAATCTGACTCATATTATTTATGGGTAATAATAATGCTTAAATGATCGATAGAACGACAATTACTATACTTATTACTGTTATTATTATCAATCTAACTCATATTATTAGCCATATTATGCTTAAATGATCGATAGATCTACAATTACTATACTCATTACTCTTATTATTATCAATCTAACTCATATTATTAGCCATATTATGCTTATATGATCGATAGAACGAGAATTACTATACTCACTACTCTTAGTATTATCAATCTAACTCATATTATTAGCCATATTATGCTTATATGATCGATAGAACGACAATTACTATACTTATTACTCTTATTATTATCAATCTAACTCATATTATTAGCCATATTATGCTTATATTATCGATAGAACGACAATTACTATACTTATTACTGTTATTATAATCAATCTAACTCATATTATTAGCAATATTATGCTTATATGATCGATAGAACGAGAATTACTATACTCACTACTCTTAGTATTATCAATCTAACTCATATTATTAGCCATATTATGCTTATATGATCGATAGAACGACAATTACTATACTTATTACTCTTATTATTATCAATCTAACACATATTATTAGCCATATTATGCTTATATGATCGATAGAACGAGAACTACTATACTCACTACTCTTATTATTATCAGTCTAAGTCATATTATTAGCCATATTATGCTTATATGATCGATAGAATGAGAATTACTATACTCACTACTCTTAGTATTATCACTCTAACTCATATTATTAGCCTTACTATGCTTATATGATCGATAGAACGACAATTACTATACTTATTACTCTTATTATTATCAATCTAACTCATATTATTAGCCATATTATGCTTATATGATCGATAGAACGACAAATACTATACTTATTACTCTTAGTATTATCACTCTAACTCATATTATTAGCCTTACTATGCTTATATGATCGATAGAACGACAATTACTGTAGTTATTACTCTTATTATTATCAATCTAACTCATATTATTAGCCATATTATGCTTATATGATCGATAGAACGAGAATTACTATACTCACTACTCTTAGTATTATCAATCTAACTCATATTATTAGCCATATTATGCTTATATGATCGATAGAACGACAATTACTATACTTATTACTCTTATTATTATCAATCTAACACATATTATTAGCCATATTATGCTTATATGATCGATAGAACGAGAACTACTATATTCACTACTCTTAGTATTATCAATCTAACTCATATTATTAGCCATATTGTGCTTATATTATCGATAGAACGACAATTACTATACTTATTACTGTTATTATTATCAATCTGACTCATATTATTACCCATATTATGCTTAAATGATCGATAGAACTACAATTACTATACTCATTACTCTTATTATTATCAGTCTAAGTCATATTATTAGCCATATTATGCTTATATGATCGATAGAATGAGAATTACTATACTCACTACTCTTAGTATTATCACTCTAACTCATATTATTAGCCTTACTATGCTTATATGATCGATAGAACGACAATTACTGTAGTTATTACTCTTATTATTATCAATCTAACTCATATTATTAGCCATATTATGCATATATGATCGATAGAACGAGAATTACTATATTCACTACTCTTAGTATTATCAATCTAACTCATATTATTAGCCATATTATGGTTATATTATCGATAGAACGACAATTACTATACTTATTACTGTTATTATTATCAATCTAACTCATATTATTAGCCATATTATGCTTAAATGATCGATAGATCTACAATTACTATACTCATTACTCTTATTATTATCAATCTAACTCATATTATTAGCCATATTATGCTTATATGATCGATAGAACGAGAATTACTATACTCACTACTCTTAGTATTATCAATCTAACTCATATTATTAGCCATATTATGCTTATATTATCGATAGAACGACAATCACTATACTTATTACTCTTATTATTGTCAATCTAACTCATATTATTAGCCATATTATGCTTATATGATCGATAGAACGAGAACTACTATACTCACTACTCTTAGTATTATCAATCTGACTCATATTATTACCCATATTATGCTTAAATGATCGATAGAACGACAATTACTATACTTATTACTCTTATTATTATCAATCTAACTCATATTATTAGCCATATTATGCTTATATGATCGATAGAACGACAAATACTATACTTACTACTCTTATTATTATCAATCTAACTCATATTATTAACCATATTATGCAGATATAATCGATAGAACTACAATTACTATACTCATTACTCTTATTATTATCAATCTAACTCATATTATTAGCCATATTATGCTTAAATGATCGATAGAACTACAATTACTATACTCATTACTCTTATTATTATCAGTCTAACTCATATTATTAGCCATATTATGCTTATATGATCGATAGAATGAGAATTACTATACTCACTACTCTTAGTATTATCACTCTAACTCATATTATTAGCCTTACTATGCTTATATGATCGATAGAACGACAATTACTGTAGTTATTACTCTTATTATTATCAATCTAACTCATATTATTAGCCATATTATGCATATATGATCGATAGAACGAGAATTACTATATTCACTACTCTTAGTATTATCAATCTAACTCATATTATTAGCCATATTATGCTTATATGATCGATAGAACGACAATTACTATACTTATTACTCTTATTATTATCAATCTAACTCATATTATTAGCCATATTATGCTTGTATGATCGATAGAACGAGAACTACTATACTCACTACTCTTAGTATTATCAATCTAACTCATATTATTAGCCATATTATGCTTATATTATCGATAGAACGACAATTACTATACTTATTACTGTTATTATTATCAATCTGACTCATATTATTTATGGGTAATAATAATGCTTAAATGATCGATAGAACGACAATTACTATACTTATTACTGTTATTATTATCAATCTAACTCATATTATTAGCCATATTATGCTTAAATGATCGATAGATCTACAATTACTATACTCATTACTCTTATTATTATCAATCTAACTCATATTATTAGCCATATTATGCTTATATGATCGATAGAACGAGAATTACTATACTCACTACTCTTAGTATTATCAATCTAACTCATATTATTAGCCATATTATGCTTATATGATCGATAGAACGACAATTACTATACTTATTACTCTTATTATTATCAATCTAACTCATATTATTAGCCATATTATGCTTATATTATCGATAGAACGACAATTACTATACTTATTACTGTTATTATAATCAATCTAACTCATATTATTAGCAATATTATGCTTATATGATCGATAGAACGAGAATTACTATACTCACTACTCTTAGTATTATCAATCTAACTCATATTATTAGCCATATTATGCTTATATGATCGATAGAACGACAATTACTATACTTATTACTCTTATTATTATCAATCTAACACATATTATTAGCCATATTATGCTTATATGATCGATAGAACGAGAACTACTATACTCACTACTCTTAGTATTATCAATCTAACTCATATTATTAGCCATATTATGCTTATATTATCGACAGAACGACAATTACTATACTTATTACTGTTATTATTATCAATCTGACTCATATTATTACCCATATTATGCTTAAATGATCGATAGAACTACAATTACTATACTCATTACTCTTATTATTATCAGTCTAAGTCATATTATTAGCCATATTATGCTTATATGATCGATAGAATGAGAATTACTATACTCACTACTCTTAGTATTATCACTCTAACTCATATTATTAGCCTTACTATGCTTATATGATCGATAGAACGACAATTACTGTAGTTATTACTCTTATTATTATCAATCTAACTCATATTATTAGCCATATTATGCTTATATGATCGATAGAACGAGAATTACTATACTCACTACTCTTAGTATTATCAATCTAACTCATATTATTAGCCATATTATGCTTATATGATCGATAGAACGACAATTACTATACTTATTACTCTTATTATTATCAATCTAACACATATTATTAGCCATATTATGCTTATATGATCGATAGAACGAGAACTACTATATTCACTACTCTTAGTATTATCAATCTAACTCATATTATTAGCCATATTGTGCTTATATTATCGATAGAACGACAATTACTATACTTATTACTCTTATTATTGTCAATCTAACTCATATTATTAGCCATATTATGCTTATATGATCGATAGAACGAGAACTACTATACTCACTACTCTTAGTATTATCAATCTAACTCATATTATTAGTCATATTATGCTTATATTATCGATAGAACGACAATTACTATACTTATTACTGTTATTATTATCAATCTGACTCATATTATTACCCATATTATGCTTAAATGATCGATAGAACGACAATTACTATACTTATTACTCTTATTATTATCAATCTAACTCATATTATTAGCCATATTATGCTTATATGATCGATAGAACGACAAATACTATACTTACTACTCTTATTATTATCAATCTAACTCATATTATTAACCATATTATGCAGATATAATCGATAGAACTACAATTACTATACTCATTACTCTTATTATTATCAATCTAACTCATATTATTAGCCATATTATGCTTAAATGATCGATAGAACTACAATTACTATACTCATTACTCTTATTATTATCAGTCTAACTCATATTATTAGCCATATTATGCTTATATGATCGATAGAATGAGAATTACTATACTCACTACTCTTAGTATTATCACTCTAACTCATATTATTAGCCTTACTATGCTTATATGATCGATAGAACGACAATTACTGTAGTTATTACTCTTATTATTATCAATCTAACTCATATTATTAGCCATATTATGCATATATGATCGATAGAACGAGAATTACTATATTCACTACTCTTAGTATTATCAATCTAACTCATATTATTAGCCATATTATGCTTATATGATCGATAGAACGACAATTACTATACTTATTACTCTTATTATTATCAATCTAACTCATATTATTAGCCATATTATGCTTGTATGATCGATAGAACGAGAACTACTATACTCACTACTCTTAGTATTATCAATCTAACTCATATTATTAGCCATATTATGCTTATATTATCGATAGAACGACAATTACTATACTTATTACTGTTATTATTATCAATCTGACTCATATTATTTATGGGTAATAATAATGCTTAAATGATCGATAGAACGACAATTACTATACTTATTACTGTTATTATTATCAATCTAACTCATATTATTAGCCATATTATGCTTAAATGATCGATAGATCTACAATTACTATACTCATTACTCTTATTATTATCAATCTAACTCATATTATTAGCCATATTATGCTTATATGATCGATAGAACGAGAATTACTATACTCACTACTCTTAGTATTATCAATCTAACTCATATTATTAGCCATATTATGCTTATATGATCGATAGAACGACAATTACTATACTTATTACTCTTATTATTATCAATCTAACTCATATTATTAGCCATATTATGCTTATATTATCGATAGAACGACAATTACTATACTTATTACTGTTATTATAATCAATCTAACTCATATTATTAGCAATATTATGCTTATATGATCGATAGAACGAGAATTACTATACTCACTACTCTTAGTATTATCAATCTAACTCATATTATTAGCCATATTATGCTTATATGATCGATAGAACGACAATTACTATACTTATTACTCTTATTATTATCAATCTAACACATATTATTAGCCATATTATGCTTATATGATCGATAGAACGAGAACTACTATACTCACTACTCTTAGTATTATCAATCTAACTCATATTATTAGCCATATTATGCTTATATTATCGACAGAACGACAATTACTATACTTATTACTGTTATTATTATCAATCTGACTCATATTATTACCCATATTATGCTTAAATGATCGATAGAACTACAATTACTATACTCATTACTCTTATTATTATCAGTCTAAGTCATATTATTAGCCATATTATGCTTATATGATCGATAGAATGAGAATTACTATACTCACTACTCTTAGTATTATCACTCTAACTCATATTATTAGCCTTACTATGCTTATATGATCGATAGAACGACAATTACTGTAGTTATTACTCTTATTATTATCAATCTAACTCATATTATTAGCCATATTATGCTTATATGATCGATAGAACGAGAATTACTATACTCACTACTCTTAGTATTATCAATCTAACTCATATTATTAGCCATATTATGCTTATATGATCGATAGAACGACAATTACTATACTTATTACTCTTATTATTATCAATCTAACACATATTATTAGCCATATTATGCTTATATGATCGATAGAACGAGAACTACTATATTCACTACTCTTAGTATTATCAATCTAACTCATATTATTAGCCATATTGTGCTTATGTTATCGATAGAACGACAATTACTATACTTATTACTGTTATTATTATCAATCTGACTCATATTATTACCCATATTATGCTTAAATGATCGATAGAACTACAATTACTATACTCATTACTCTTATTATTATCAGTCTAAGTCATATTATTAGCCATATTATGCTTATGTGATCGATAGAATGAGAATTACTATACTCACTACTCTTAGTATTATCACTCTAACTCATATTATTAGCCTTACTATGCTTATATGATCGATAGAACGACAATTACTGTAGTTATTACTCTTATTATTATCAATCTAACTCATATTATTAGCCATATTATGCATATATGATCGATAGAACGAGAATTACTATATTCACTACTCTTAGTATTATCAATCTAACTCATATTATTAGCCATATTATGGTTATATTATCGATAGAACGACAATTACTATACTTATTACTGTTATTATTATCAATCTAACTCATATTATTAGCCATATTATGCTTAAATGATCGATAGATCTACAATTACTATACTCATTACTCTTATTATTATCAATCTAACTCATATTATTAGCCATATTATGCTTATATGATCGATAGAACGAGAATTACTATACTCACTACTCTTAGTATTATCAATCTAACTCATATTATTAGCCATATTATGCTTATATGATCGATAGAACGACAATTACTATACTTACTACTCTCATTATTATCAATCTAACTCATATTATTAACCACATTATGCAGATATGATCAATAGAACTACAATTACTATACTCATTACTCTTATTATTATCAATCTAACTCATATTATTAGCCATATTATGCTTAAATGATCGATAGAACGAGAACTACTATACTCACTACTCTTATTATTATCAATCTAACTCATATTATTAGCCATATTATGCTTATATTATCGATAGAACGACAATTACTATACTCATTACTCTTATTATTATCAGTCTAAGTCATATTATTAGCCATATTATGCTTATATGATCGATAGAATGAGAATTACTATACTCACTACTCTTAGTATTATCACTCTAACTCATATTATTAGCCTTACTATGCTTATATGATCGATAGAACGACAATTACTATACTTATTACTCTTATTATTATCAATCTACCTCATATTATTAGCGATATTATGCTTATATGATCGATAGAACGACAAATACTATACTTATTACTCTTATTATTATCAATCTAACTCATATTATTAGCCATATTATGCTTATATGATCGATAGAACGACAATTACTATACTCACTCCTCTTAGTATTATCAATCTAACTCATATTATTAGCCATATTATGCTTATATTATCGATAGAACGACAATCACTATACTTATTACTCTTATTATTGTCAATCTAACTCATATTATTAGCCATATTATGCTTATATGATCGATAGAACGAGAACTACTATACTCACTACTCTTAGTATTATCAATCTAACTCATATTATTAGTCATATTATGCTTATATTATCGATAGAACGACAATTACTATACTTATTACTGTTATTATTATCAATCTGACTCATATTATTACCCATATTATGCTTAAATGATCGATAGAACGACAATTACTATACTTATTACTCTTATTATTATCAATCTAACTCATATTATTAGCCATATTATGCTTATATGATCGATAGAACGACAAATACTATACTTACTACTCTTATTATTATCAATCTAACTCATATTATTAACCATATTATGCAGATATAATCGATAGAACTACAATTACTATACTCATTACTCTTATTATTATCAATCTAACTCATATTATTAGCCATATTATGCTTAAATGATCGATAGAACTACAATTACTATACTCATTACTCTTATTATTATCAGTCTAACTCATATTATTAGCCATATTATGCTTATATGATCGATAGAATGAGAATTACTATACTCACTACTCTTAGTATTATCACTCTAACTCATATTATTAGCCTTACTATGCTTATATGATCGATAGAACGACAATTACTGTAGTTATTACTCTTATTATTATCAATCTAACTCATATTATTAGCCATATTATGCATATATGATCGATAGAACGAGAATTACTATATTCACTACTCTTAGTATTATCAATCTAACTCATATTATTAGCCATATTATGCTTATATGATCGATAGAACGACAATTACTATACTTATTACTCTTATTATTATCAATCTAACTCATATTATTAGCCATATTATGCTTGTATGATCGATAGAACGAGAACTACTATACTCACTACTCTTAGTATTATCAATCTAACTCATATTATTAGCCATATTATGCTTATATTATCGATAGAACGACAATTACTATACTTATTACTGTTATTATTATCAATCTGACTCATATTATTTATGGGTAATAATAATGCTTAAATGATCGATAGAACGACAATTACTATACTTATTACTGTTATTATTATCAATCTAACTCATATTATTAGCCATATTATGCTTAAATGATCGATAGATCTACAATTACTATACTCATTACTCTTATTATTATCAATCTAACTCATATTATTAGCCATATTATGCTTATATGATCGATAGAACGAGAATTACTATACTCACTACTCTTAGTATTATCAATCTAACTCATATTATTAGCCATATTATGCTTATATGATCGATAGAACGACAATTACTATACTTATTACTCTTATTATTATCAATCTAACTCATATTATTAGCCATACTATGCTTATATTATCGATAGAACGACAATTACTATACTTATTACTGTTATTATTATCAATCTAACTCATATTATTAGCCATATTATGCTTATATGATCGATAGAACGAGAATTACTATACTCACTACTCTTAGTATTATCAATCTAACTCATATTATTAGCCATATTATGCTTATATGATCGATAGAACGACAATTACTATACTTATTACTCTTATTATTATCAATCTAACACATATTATTAGCCATATTATGCTTATATGATCGATAGAACGAGAACTACTATACTCACTACTCTTAGTATTATCAATCTAACTCATATTATTAGCCATATTATGCTTATATTATCGACAGAACGACAATTACTATACTTATTACTGTTATTATTATCAATCTGACTCATATTATTACCCATATTATGCTTAAATGATCGATAGAACGACAATTACTATACCTATTACTGTTATTACTATCAATCTAACTCATATTATTAGCCATATTATGCTTAAATGATCGATAGATCTACAATTACTATACACATTACTCTTATTATTATCAATCTAACTCATATTATTAGCCATATTATGCTTATATGATCGATAGAACGAGAATTACTATACTCACTACTCTTAGTATTATCAATCTAACTCATATTATTAGCCATATTATGCTTATATGATCGATAGAACGACAATTACTATACTTATTACTCTTATTATTATCAATCTAACTCATATTATTAGCCATATTGTGCTTATATTATCGATAGAACGACAATTACTATACTTATTACTCTTATTATTATCAATCTTACTCATATTATTAGCCATATTATGCTTATATGATCGATAGAACGAGAATTACTATACTCACTACTCTTAGTGTTATCAATCTAACTCATATTATTAGCCATATTATGCTTATATGATCGATAGAACGACAATTACTATACTTATTACTCTTATTATTATCAATCTAACTCATATTATTAGCCATATTATGCTTATATGATCGATAGAACGAGAACTGCTATACTCACTACTCTTAGTATTATCAATCTAACTCATATTATTAGCCATATTATGCTTATATTATCGATAGAACGACAATTACTATACTTATTACTGTTATTATTATCAATCTGACTCATATTATTACCCATATTATGCTTAAATGATCGATAGAACGACAATTACTATACTTATTACTCTTATTATTATCAATCTAACTCATATTATTAGCCATATTATGCTTATATGATCGATAGAACTACAATTTCTATACTCATTACTCTTATTATTATCAATCTCACTCATATTATTAGCCATATTATGCTTATATGATCGATAGAACGAGAATTACTATACTCACTACTCTTAGTGTTATCAATCTAACTCATATTATTAGCCATATTATGCTTATATGATTGATAGAACGACAATTACTATACTTATTACTGTTATTATTATCAAGCTGACTCATATTATTACCCATATTATGCTTAAATGATCGATAGAACGACAATTACTATACTTATTACTGTTATTATTATCAATCTAACTCATATTATTAGCCATATTATGCTTAAATGATCGATAGATCTACAATTACTATACTCATTACTCTTATTATTATCAATCTAACTCATATTATTAGCCATATTATGCTTATATGATCGATAGAACGAGAATTACTATACTCACTACTCTTAGTGTTATCAATCTAACTCATATTATTAGCCATATTATGCTTATATGATCGATAGAACGACAATTACTATACTTATTACTCTTATTATTATCAATCTAACTCATATTATTAGCCATATTATGCTTATATGATCGATAGAACGAGAACTACTATACTCACTACTCTTAGTATTATCAATCTAACTCATATTATTAGCCATATTATGCTTATATGATCGATAGAACGACAATTACTATACTTATTACTCTTATTATTATCAATCTAACTCATATTATTAGCCATATTATGCTTATATGATCGATAGAACTACAATTTCTATACTCATTACTCTTATTATTATCAATCTAACTCATATTATTAGCCATATTATGCTTATATGATCGATAGAACGAGAATTACTATACTCACTACTCTTAGTATTATCAATCTAACTCATATTATTAGCCATATTATGCTTATATGATCGATAGAACGACAATTACTATACTTATTACTCTTATTATTATCAATCTAACACATATTATTAGCCATATTATGCTTATATGATCGATAGAACGAGAACTACTATACTCACTACTCTTAGTATTATCAATCTAACTCATATTATTAGCCATATTATGCTTATATTATCGACAGAACGACAATTACTATACTTATTACTGTTATTATTATCAATCTGACTCATATTATTACCCATATTATGCTTAAATGATCGATAGAACGACAATTACTATACTTATTACTGTTATTATTATCAATCTAACTCATATTATTAGCCATATTATGCTTAAATGATCGATAGATCTACAATTACTATACTCATTACTCTTATTATTATCAATCTAACTCATATTATTAGCCATATTATGCTTATATGATCGATAGAACGAGAATTACTATACTCACTACTCTTAGTATTATCAATCTAACTCATATTATTAGCCATATTATGCTTATATGATCGATAGAACGACAATTACTATACTTATTACTCTTATTATTATCAATCTAACTCATATTATTAGCCATATTGTGCTTATATTATCGATAGAACGACAATTACTATACTTATTACTGTTATTATTATCAATCTGACTCATATTATTACCCATATTATGCTTAAATGATCGATAGAACTACAATTACTATACTCATTACTCTTATTATTATCAATCTCACTCATATTATTAGCCATATTATGCTTATATGATCGATAGAACGAGAATTACTATACTCACTACTCTTAGTGTTATCAATCTAACTCATATTATTAGCCATATTATGCTTATATGATTGATAGAACGACAATTACTATACTTATTACTGTTATTATTATCAAGCTGACTCATATTATTACCCATATTATGCTTAAATGATCGATAGAACGACAATTACTATACTTATTACTGTTATTATTATCAATCTAACTCATATTATTAGCCATATTATGCTTAAATGATCGATAGATCTACAATTACTATACTCATTACTCTTATTATTATCAATCTAACTCATATTATTAGCCATATTATGCTTATATGATCGATAGAACGAGAATTACTATACTCACTACTCTTAGTGTTATCAATCTAACTCATATTATTAGCCATATTATGCTTATATGATCGATAGAACGACAATTACTATACTTATTACTCTTATTATTATCAATCTAACTCATATTATTAGCCATATTATGCTTATATGATCGATAGAACGAGAACTACTATACTCACTACTCTTAGTATTATCAATCTAACTCATATTATTAGCCATATTATGCTTATATTATCGATAGAACGACAATTACTATACTTATTACTGTTATTATTATCAATCTGACTCATATTATTACCCATATTATGCTTAAATGATCGATAGAACGACAATTACTATACTTATTACTCTTATTATTATCAATCTAACTCATATTATTAGCCATATTATGCTTATATGATCGATAGAACTACAATTTCTATACTCATTACTCTTATTATTATCAATCTAACTCATATTATTAGCCATATTATGCTTATATGATCGATAGAACGAGAATTACTATACTCACTACTCTTAGTATTATCAATCTAACTCATATTATTAGCCATATTATGCTTATATGATCGATAGAACGACAATTACTATACTTATTACTCTTATTATTATCAATCTAACACATATTATTAGCCATATTATGCTTATATGATCGATAGAACGAGAACTACTATACTCACTACTCTTAGTATTATCAATCTAACTCATATTATTAGCCATATTATGCTTATATTATCGACAGAACGACAATTACTATACTTATTACTGTTATTATTATCAATCTGACTCATATTATTACCCATATTATGCTTAAATGATCGATAGAACGACAATTACTATACTTATTACTGTTATTATTATCAATCTAACTCATATTATTAGCCATATTATGCTTAAATGATCGATAGATCTACAATTACTATACTCATTACTCTTATTATTATCAATCTAACTCATATTATTAGCCATATTATGCTTATATGATCGATAGAACGAGAATTACTATACTCACTACTCTTAGTATTATCAATCTAACTCATATTATTAGCCATATTATGCTTATATGATCGATAGAACGACAATTACTATACTTATTACTCTTATTATTATCAATCTAACTCATATTATTAGCCATATTGTGCTTATATTATCGATAGAACGACAATTACTATACTTATTACTG
>NW_027473721.1:55786-95825 GCF_050947335.1 Megachile rotundata | reverse complement strand
TAACCATATTATGCTTATATGATCGATAGAACGACAATTACTATACTTATTACTCTTATTATTATGAATCTAACTCATATTATTAACCATATTATGCAGATATGATCGATAGAACTACAATTACTATACTCATTACTCTTATTATTATCAATGTAACTCATATTATTAGCCATATTATGCTTATATGATCGATAGAATGAGAATTACTATACTTATTACTGTTATTATTATCAATCTAACTCATATTATTAGCCATATTAAGCTTAAATGATTGACAGAACGACAATTACTACACTTATTACACTCACTATTATCAGTCTAACTCATATTATTAACCATATTATGCAGATATGATCGATAGAACGACATTTACTATACTTATTATTCTTATTTTTATCAACCTAACTCATATTATTAGCCATATTATGCTTATAATATCGATAGAACGACAATTACTATACTTATTACTGTTTTTATTATCAATCTAACTCATATTATTAGCTATATTATGCTTATATAATCGATAGAACGAGAATTACTATACTCACTACTCTTATTATTATCAATCTAACTCATATTATTAGCCATATTATGCTTATAATATTGATAGAACGACAATTACTATACTTATTACTGTTTTTATTATCAATCTAACTCATATTATTAGCTATATTATGCTTATATGATCGATAGAACGACAATTACTATACTTATTACTCTTATTATTATAAATATAACTCATATTATTAGCCATATTATGGTTATATGATCGATAGAACTACAATAACTATACACATTACTCTTACTATTATCAATCTAACTCATACTATTAGCCATATTATGCTTAAATGATGGATAGAACGACAATTACTATACGTATTACTCTTATTATTATCAATCTAACTCATATTATTAGCCATATTATGCTTATATGATCTATAGAACGACGATTACTATACTTATTACTCTTATTATTATCAATCTAACTCATATTATTAACCATATTATGCAGATATGATCGATATAACTACAATTACTATACTCATTACTCTTATTATTATCAATCTAACTCATATTATTAGACATATTATGCTTATATGATCGATAGAACGACCATTACTATACTTATTACTCTTATTATTATAAATATAACTCATATTTTTACCCATATTATGCTTATGTGATCGACAGAGCGACAATTACTATACTTATTATTCTTATTGTTATCAATCTAACTCATATTATTAGCCATATTATGCTTATATGATCGACAGAACGACAATTACTGTACTTATTACACTCACTGTTATCAATCTAATTCATATGATTAACCATATTATGCCAATTTGATCGATAGAACGACAATCACTATACATATTACTCTTATTATTATAACCTAATTCATATTATTTGCCATATTATGCTTATATGATCGATAGAATGACAATTACTATACTTATTACTCTTATTATTATCAATCTAACTCATATTATTAACCATATTATGCTTATATGATCGATAGAACGACAATTACTATACTTATTACTCTTATTATTATCAATCTAACTCATATTATTAACCATATTATGCTTATATGATCGATAGAACGACAATTACTATACTTATTACTCTTACTATTATGAATCTAACTCATATTATTAACCATATTATGCAGATATGATCGATAGCGCGACATTTACTATACTTATTACTCTTATTATTATCAAACTAACTCATATTATTAGCCATATTATGCTTAAATGATCGATAGAACGACAATTACTATACTTATTACTCTTACTATTATGAATCTAACTCATATTATTGGCCATATTATGCTTAAATGGTCGATAGAACTACAATTACTATACTCATTACTCTTATTATTACCAATCTAACTCATATTATTAACCATATTATGCTTATATGACCGATAGAACGACAATTACTATACTTATTACTCTTATTATTATAAATATAGCTCATATTATTAGCCATATTATGCTTATATGATCGATAGAACGACAATTACTATACACATTACTCTTACTATTATCAATCTCCCTCATATTATTAACCATATTATGCAGATATGATCGATAGCGCGACATTTACTACACTTACTACTCTTATTATTATCAATCTAACTCATATTATTAGCCATATTATGCTTATATGAGCAATAGAACTACAATTACTATACTTATGACTCTTATTATTATCAATCTAACTCATATTATTAACCATATTATGCAGATATGATCGATAGAACTACAATTACTATACTCATTACTCTTATTATTATCAATCTAACTCATATTATTAGACATATTATGCTTATATGATCGATAGAACGACAATTACTTTACTTATTATTCTTATTATTATCAATCTAACTCATATTATTAGCCATATTATGCTTATATGATCGACAGAACGACAATTACTATACTAATCACACTCACTGTTATCAATCTAATTCATATGATTAACCATATTATGCCAATTTGATCGATAGAACGACAATCACTATACATATTACTCTTATTATTATAACCTAATTCATATTATTTGCCATATTATGCTTATATGATCGATAGAATGACAATTACTATACTTATTACTGTTATTATTATCAATCTAACTCATATTATTAGCCATATTAAGCTTAAATGATTGACAGAACGACAATTACTACACTTATTACACTCACTATTATCAGTCTAACTCATATTATTAACCATATTATGCAGATATGATGGATAGAACGACATTTACTGTACTTATTATTCTTATTTTTATCAACCTAACTCATATTATTAGCCATATTATGCTTATAATATCGATAGAACGACAATTACTATACTTATTACTGTTTTTATTATCAATCTAACTCATATTATTAGCCATATTAAGCTTAAGTGATTGATAGAACGACAATTACTACACTTATTTCTCTTATTATTATCAATCTAACTCATATTATTAGCCATATTATGCTTATATGATCGATAGAACGACGATTACTATACTTATTACTCTTATTATTATCAATCTAACTCATATTATTAACCATATTATGCTTATATGATCGATAGAACGACAATTACTATACTTATTACCCTTATTATTATCAATCCAACTCATATTATTAACCACATTATGCTAATATGATCGATAGAACGACAATTAGTATACTTATTACACTCACTATTATCAGTCTAACTCATATTATTAACCATATTATGCAGATGTGATCGATAGCACGACATTTACTATACTTATTATTCTTATTTTTATCAACCTAACTCATATTATTAGCCATATTATGCTTATAATATCGATAGAACGACAATTACTATACTTATTACTGTTATTATTATCAATCTAACCCATATTATTAGCTATATTACGCTTATATAATCGATAGAACGAGAATTACTATACTCACTACTCCTATTATTATCAATCTAACTCATATTATTAGCCATATTATGCTTACATGATTGACAGGACGACAATTACTATACCTATTACACACACTGTTATCAATCTAACTCATATTATTAACCATATTATGCAAATTTGATCGATAGAACGACAATCACTAAACTCATTACTCTTATTATTATCAATCTAACTCATATTATTAACCATATTATGCTTATATGATCGATAGAACGACAATTACTATACTTATTACTCTTATTATTATAAATGTAACTCGTATTATTAGCCATATTATGCTTATATGATCGATAGAACGACAATTACTATACACATTACTCTTACTATTATTAATCTACCTCATATTATTAGCCATATTATGCTTATATGATCGATAGAACGACAATTACTATACTTATTACTCTTATTGATATCAATCTAACTCATATCATTAGGCATATTATGCTTATATGATCGATAGAATGACAATTACTATACTTATTACTCTTATTATTATCAATGTAACTCATATTATTAGCCATATTATGCTTATATGATCGATAGAATGAGAATTACTATATATATTACTGTTATTATTATCAATCTAACTCATATTATTAGCCATATTAAGCTTAAATGATTGATAGAACGACAATTACTACACTTATTACTTATATTATTATCAATGTAACTCATATTATTAGCCATATTATGCTTATATGATCGATAGAACGACAATTACTGTACTTATTACTCTTATTATTATAAATATAACTCATATTATTAGCCATATTATGCTTATATGATCGATAGAACGACAATTACTATACACATTACTCCTACTATTATCAATCTAACTCATATTATTAACCATATTATGCAGATATGATCGATAGCGCGACATTTACTACACTTACTACTCTTATTATTATCAATCTAACTCATATTATTAGCCATATTATGCTTACATGAGCAATAGAACTACAATTACTATACTTATCACTCTTAATATTATCAATCTAACTCATATTATTAACCATATTATGCAGATATGATCGATAGACCTACAATTACTATACTCATTACTCTTATTATTATCAATCTAACTCATATTATTAGACATATTATGCTTATATGATCGACAGAACGACAATTACTATACTTATTACACTCACTATTATCAATCCAACTCATATTATTAACCATATTATGCTTATATGAGCAATAGAACTACAATTACTATACTTACTACTCTTATTATTATCAATCTAACTCATATTATTAACCATATTATGCAGATATGATCGATATAACTACAATTACTATACTCATTACTCTTATTATTATCAATCTAACTCATATTATTAGACATATTATGCTTATATGATCGATAGAACGACCATTACTATACTTATTACTCTTATTATTATAAATATAACTCATATTTTTACCCATATTATGCTTATATGATCGACAGAGCGACAATTACTATACTCATTATTCTTATTATTATCAATCTAACTCATATTATTAGCCATATTATGCTTAAATGATCGATAGAACGACAATTACTATACTTATTACTCTTATTGTTATCAATCTAACTCATATTATTAGCCATATTATGCTTATATGATCGACAGAACGACAATTACTATACTTATTACACTCACTGTTATCAATCTAATTCATATGATTAACCATATTATGCCAATTTGATTGATAGAACGACAATCACTATAAATATTACTCTTATTATTATAACCTAACTCATATTATTTGCCATATTATGCTTATATGATCGATAGAATGACAATTACTATACTTATTAATCTTATTATTATCAATCTAACTCATATTATTAACCATATTATGCTTATATGACCGATAGAACGACAATTACTATACTTATTACTCTTATTATTTCAAATATAGCTCATATTATTAGCCATATTATGCTTATATGGTCGATAGAACGACAATTACTATACTTATTACTCTTATTATTATGAATCTAACTCATATTATTAACCATATTATGCAAATATGATCTATAGAACTACAATTACTCTACATATTACACTCACTGTTATCAATCTAATTCATATGATTAACCATGTTATACCAATTTGATCGATAGAACGACAATCGCTATACATATTACTCTTATTATTATAACCTAACTCATATTATTTGCCATATTATGCTTATATGATCGATAGAATGACAATTACTATACCTATTACTCTTACTATTATGAATCTAACTCATATTATTAACCATATTATGCAGATATGATCGATAGAACTACAATTACTATACTCATTACTCTTATTATTATAAATATAACTCATATTATTAGCCATATTATGCTTATATGATCGATAGAACGACAATTACTATACTTATTACTCTTATTATTATCAATCTAACTCATATTATTAGCCATATTATGTTTATATGATCGATAGAACGACAATTTCTGTACTTATTACACTCACTGTTATCAATCTAACTCATATTATTAACCATATTATGCAGATATGATCGATAGCACGACATTTAACATACTTATTACTCTTATTATTATCAAACTAACTCATATTATTAGCCATATTATGCTTAAATGATCGCTAGAACGACAATTACTATACTTATTACTCTTACTATTATGAATCTAACTCATATTATTGGCCATATTATGCTTATATGATCGATAGAACGAGAATTACTATACTCACTATTCTTAGTATTGTCAATCTAACTCATATTATTAGCCGTATTATGCTTAAATGATCGATAGAACGACAATTACTGTACTTATTACTCTTATTATTATAAATATAACTCATATTATTAGCCATATTATGGTTATATGATCGATAGAACGACAATAACTATACACATTACTCTTACTATTATCAATCTAACTCATACTATTAGCCATATTATGCTTAAATGATGGATAGAACGACAATTACTATACGTATTACTCTTATTATTATCAATCTAACTCATATTATTAGCCATATTATGCTTATATGATCTATAGAACGACGATTACTATACTTATTACTCTTATTATTATCAATCTAACTCATATTATTAACCATATTATGCTTATATGATCGATAGAACGACAATTACTATACTTATTACTCTTATTATTATCAATCTAACTCATATTATTAACCACATTATGCTAATATGATCGATAGAACGACAATTACTATACTTATTACACTCACTATTATCAGTCTAACTCATATTATTAACCATATTATGCAGATATGATCGATAGCACGATATTTACTATACTTATTATTCTTATTTTTATCAACCTAACTCATATTACTAGCCATATTATGCTTATAATATCGATAGAACGACAATTACTATACTTATTACTGTTATTATTATCAATCTAACTCATGTTATTAGCCATATTATGCTTAAATGGTCGATAGAACTACAATTACTATACTCATTACTCTTATTATCACCAATCTAACTCATATTATTAGCCATATTATGCTTATATGATCAATAGAACGACAATTACTATACTTATTACTCTTATTATTATGAATCTAACTCATATTATTAACCATATTATGCAGATATGATCGATAGAACTACAATTACTATACTCATTACTCTTATTATTATCAATGTAACTCATATTATTAGCCATATTATGCTTATATGATCGATAGAACGACAATTACTATACTTATTACTCTTATTATTATAAATATAACTCATATTATTAGCCATATTATGGTTATATGATCGATAGAACGACAATAACTATACACATTACTCTTACTATTATCAATCTAACTCATACTATTAGCCATATTATGCTTAAATGATGGATAGAACGACAATTACTATACGTATTACTCTTATTATTATCAATCTAACTCATATTATTAGCCATATTATGCTTATATGATCTATAGAACGACGATTACTATACTTATTACTCTTATTATTATCAATCTAACTCATATTATTAACCATATTATGCAGATATGATCGATATAACTACAATTACTATACTCATTACTCTTATTATTATCAATCTAACTCATATTATTAGACATATTATGCTTATATGATCGATAGAACGACCATTACTATACTTATTACTCTTATTATTATAAATATAACTCATATTTTTACCCATATTATGCTTATATGATCGACAGAGCGACAATTACTATACTTATTATTCTTATTGTTATCAATCTAACTCATATTATTAGCCATATTATGCTTATATGATCGACAGAACGACAATTACTGTACTTATTACACTCACTGTTATCAATCTAATTCATATGATTAACCATATTATGCCAATTTGATCGATAGAACGACAATCACTATACATATTACTCTTATTATTATAACCTAATTCATATTATTAGCCATATTATGCTTATATGAGCAATAGAACTACAATTACTATACTTATGACTCTTATTATTATCAATCTAACTCATATTATTAACCATATTATGCAGATATGATCGATAGAACTACAATTACTATACTCATTACTCTTATTATTATCAATCTAACTCATATTATTAGCCATATTATGCTTATATGATCGATAGAACGACAATTACTATACTTATTACTCTTATTATTATAAATATAACTCATACTATTAGCCATATTATGCTTAAATGATGGATAGAACGACAATTACTATACGTATTACTCTTATTATTATCAATCTAACTCATATTATTAGCCATATTATGCTTATATGATCTATAGAACGACGATTACTATACTTATTACTCTTATTATTATCAATCTAACTCATATTATTAACCATATTATGCAGATATGATCGATATAACTACAATTACTATACTCATTACTCTTATTATTATCAATCTAACTCATATTATTAGACATATTATGCTTATATGATCGATAGAACGACCATTACTATACTTATTACTCTTATTATTATAAATATAACTCATATTTTTACCCATATTATGCTTATATGATCGACAGAGCGACAATTACTATACTTATTATTCTTATTGTTATCAATCTAACTCATATTATTAGCCATATTATGCTTATATGATCGATAGAATGACAATTACTATACTTATTACTCTTATTATTATCAATCTAACTCATATTATTAACCATATTATGCTTATATGACCGATAGAACGACAATTACTATACTTATTACTCTTATTATTATAAATATAGCTCATATTATTAGCCATATTATGCTTATATGATCGATAGAACGACAATTACTATACACATTACTCTTACTATTATCAATCTCCCTCATATTATTAACCATATTATGCAGATATGATCGATAGCGCGACATTTACTACACTTACTACTCTTATTATTATCAATCTAACTCATATTATTGGCCATATTATGCTTATATGATCGATAGAACGAGAATTACTATACTCACTATTCTTAGTATTGTCAATCTAACTCATATTATTAGCCGTATTATGCTTAAATGATCGATAGAACGACAATTACTGTACTTATTACTCTTATTATTATAAATATAACTCATATTATTAGCCATATTATGGTTATATGATCGATAGAACGACAATAACTATACACATTACTCTTACTATTATCAATCTAACTCATACTATTAGCCATATTATGCTTAAATGATGGATAGAACGACAATTACTATACGTATTACTCTTATTATTATCAATCTAACTCATATTATTAGCCATATTATGCTTATATGATCTATAGAACGACGATTACTATACTTATTACTCTTATTATTATCAATCTAACTCATATTATTAACCATATTATGCTTATATGATCGATAGAACGACAATTACTATACTTATTACTCTTATTATTATCAATCTAACTCATATTATTAACCACATTATGCTAATATGATCGATAGAACGACAATTACTATACTTATTACACTCACTATTATCAGTCTAACTCATATTATTAACCATATTATGCAGATATGATCGATAGCACGATATTTACTATACTTATTATTCTTATTTTTATCAACCTAACTCATATTACTAGCCATATTATGCTTATAATATCGATAGAACGACAATTACTATACTTATTACTGTTATTATTATCAATCTAACTCATGTTATTAGCCATATTATGCTTAAATGGTCGATAGAACTACAATTACTATACTCATTACTCTTATTATCACCAATCTAACTCATATTATTAGCCATATTATGCTTATATGATCAATAGAACGACAATTACTATACTTATTACTCTTATTATTATGAATCTAACTCATATTATTAACCATATTATGCAGATATGATCGATAGAACTACAATTACTATACTCATTACTCTTATTATTATCAATGTAACTCATATTATTAGCCATATTATGCTTATATGATCGATAGAACGACAATTACTATACTTATTACTCTTATTATTATAAATATAACTCATATTATTAGCCATATTATGGTTATATGATCGATAGAACGACAATAACTATACACATTACTCTTACTATTATCAATCTAACTCATACTATTAGCCATATTATGCTTAAATGATGGATAGAACGACAATTACTATACGTATTACTCTTATTATTATCAATCTAACTCATATTATTAGCCATATTATGCTTATATGATCTATAGAACGACGATTACTATACTTATTACTCTTATTATTATCAATCTAACTCATATTATTAACCATATTATGCAGATATGATCGATATAACTACAATTACTATACTCATTACTCTTATTATTATCAATCTAACTCATATTATTAGACATATTATGCTTATATGATCGATAGAACGACCATTACTATACTTATTACTCTTATTATTATAAATATAACTCATATTTTTACCCATATTATGCTTATATGATCGACAGAGCGACAATTACTATACTTATTATTCTTATTGTTATCAATCTAACTCATATTATTAGCCATATTATGCTTATATGATCGACAGAACGACAATTACTGTACTTATTACACTCACTGTTATCAATCTAATTCATATGATTAACCATATTATGCCAATTTGATCGATAGAACGACAATCACTATACATATTACTCTTATTATTATAACCTAATTCATATTATTTGCCATATTATGCTTATATGATCGATAGAATGACAATTACTATACTTATTACTCTTATTATTATCAATCTAACTCATATTATTAACCATATTATGCTTATATGACCGATAGAACGACAATTACTATACTTATTACTCTTATTATTATAAATATAGCTCATATTATTAGCCATATTATGCTTATATGATCGATAGAACGACAATTACTATACACATTACTCTTACTATTATCAATCTCCCTCATATTATTAACCATATTATGCAGATATGATCGATAGCGCGACATTTACTACACTTACTACTCTTATTATTATCAATCTAACTCATATTATTAGCCATATTATGCTTATATGAGCAATAGAACTACAATTACTATACTTATGACTCTTATTATTATCAATCTAACTCATATTATTAACCATATTATGCAGATATGATCGATAGAACTACAATTACTATACTCATTACTCTTATTATTATCAATCTAACTCATATTATTAGCCATATTATGCTTATATGATCGATAGAACGACAATTACTATACTTATTACTCTTATTATTATAAATATAACTCATATTATTAGCCATATTATGGTTATATGATCGATAGAACGACAATAACTATACACATTACTCTTACTATTATCAATCTAACTCATACTATTAGCCATATTATGCTTAAATGATGGATAGAACGACAATTACTATACGTATTACTCTTATTATTATCAATCTAACTGATATTATTAGCCATATTATGCTTATATGATCTATAGAACGACGATTACTATACTTATTACTCTTATTATTATCAATCTAACTCATATTATTAACCATATTATGCAGATATGATCGATATAACTACAATTACTATACTCATTACTCTTATTATTATCAATCTAACTCATATTATTAGACATATTATGCTTATATGATCGATAGAACGACCATTACTATACTTATTACTCTTATTATTATAAATATAACTCATATTTTTACCCATATTATGCTTATATGATCGACAGAGCGACAATTACTATACTTATTATTCTTATTGTTATCAATCTAACTCATATTATTAGCCATATTATGCTTATATGATCGATAGAATGACAATTACTATACTTATTACTCTTATTATTATCAATCTAACTCATATTATTAACCATATTATGCTTATATGACCGATAGAACGACAATTACTATACTTATTACTCTTATTATTATAAATATAGCTCATATTATTAGCCATATTATGCTTATATGATCGATAGAACGACAATTACTATACACATTACTCTTACTATTATCAATCTCCCTCATATTATTAACCATATTATGCAGATATGATCGATAGCGCGACATTTACTACACTTACTACTCTTATTATTATCAATCTAACTCATATTATTAGCCATATTATGCTTATATGAGCAATAGAACTACAATTACTATACTTATGACTCTTATTATTATCAATCTAACTCATATTATTAACCATATTATGCAGATATGATCGATAGAACTACAATTACTATACTCATTACTCTTATTATTATCAATCTAACTCATATTATTAGACATATTATGCTTATATGATCGATAGAACGACAATTACTATACTTATTACTCTTATTATTATAAATATAACTCATATTATTAGCCATATTATGCTTACATGATCGATAGAACGACAATTACTTTACTTATTATTCTTATTATTATCAATCTAACTCATATTATTAGCCATATTATGCTTATATGAGCAATAGAACTACAATTACTATACTTATGACTCTTATTATTATCAATCTAACTCATATTATTAGCCATATTATGCAGATATGATCGATAGAACTACAATTACTATACGCATTACTCTTATTATTATCAATCTAACTCATATTATTAGACATATTATGCTTATATGATCGATAGAACTACAATTACTATACTTATTACTCTTATTGTTATCAATCTAACTCATATTATTAGCCATATTATGCTTATATGATCGACAGAACGACAATTACTATACGTATTACACTCACTGTTATCAATCTAATTCATATGATTAACCATATTATGCCAATTTGATCGATAGAAAGACAATCACGATACATATTACTCTTATTATTATAACCTAACTCATATTATTTGCCATATTATGCTTATATGATCGATAGAATGACAATTACTATACCTATTGCTCTTACTATTATGAATCTAACTCATATTATTAACCATATTATGCAGATATGATCGATAGAACTACAATTACTATACTCATTACTCTTATTATTATAAATATAACTCATATTATTAGCCATATTATGCTTATATGATCGATAGAACGACAATTACTATACTTATTACTCTTATTATTATCAATCTAACTCATATTATTAGCCATATTATGTTTATATGATCGATAGAACGACAATTTCTGTACTTATTACACTCACTGTTATCAATCTAACTCATATTATTAACCATATTATGCAGATATGATCGATAGCACGACATTTACTATACTTATTACTCTTATTATTATCAAACTAACTCATATTATTGGCCATATTATGCTTACATGGTCGATAGAACTACAATTACTATACTCATTACTCTTATTATTACCAATCTAACTCATATTATTAGCCATATTATGCTTATATGATCGATAGAACGACAATTACTATACTTATTACTCTTATTATTATGAATCTAACTCATATTATTAACCATATTATGCAGATATGATCGATAGAACTACAATTACTATACTCATTACTCTTATTATTATCAATGTAACTCATATTATTAGCCATATTATGCTTATATGATCGATAGAATGAGAATTACTATACTTATTACTGTTATTATTATCAATCTAACTCATATTATTAGCCATATTAAGCTTAAATGATTGATAGAAGACAATTACTACACTTATTACTCTTATTATTATCAATCTAACTCATATTATTAGCCATATTATGCTTATATGATCGATAGAACGACGATTACTATACTTATTACTCTTATTATTATCAATCTAACTCATATTATTAACCATATTATGCTTATATGATCGATAGAACGACAATTACTATACTTATTACCCTTATTATTATCAATCCAACTCATATTATTAACCACATTATGCTAATATGATCGATAGAACGACAATTAGTATACTTATTACACTCACTATTATCAGTCTAACTCATATTATTAACCATATTATGCAGATATGATCGATAGCACGACATTTACTATACTTATTATTCTTATTTTTATCAACCTAACTAATATTATTAGCCATATTATGCTTATAATATCGATAGAACGACAATTACTATACTTATTACTGTTATTATTATCAATCTAACCCATATTATTAGCTATACTATGCTTATATAATCGATAGAACGAGAATTACTATACTCACTACTCTTATTATTATCAATCTAACTCATATTATTAGCCATATTATGCTTATATGATTGACAGGACGACAATTACTATACTTATTACACACACTGTTATCAATCTAACTCATATTATTAACCATATTATGCAAATTTGATCGATGGAACGACAATCACTAAACTCATTACTCTTATTATTATCATTCTAACTCATATTATTAACCATATTATGCTTACATGATCGATAGAACGACAATTACTTTACTTATTATTCTTATTATTATCAATCTAACTCATATTATTAGCCATATTATGCTTATATGATCGACAGAACGACAATTACTATACTAATCACACTCACTGTTATCAATCTAATTCATATGATTAACCATATTATGCCAATTTGATCGATAGAACGACAATCACTATACATATTACTCTTATTATTGTAACCTAATTCATATTATTTGCCATATTATGCTTATATGAGCAATAGAACTACAATTACTATACTTATGACTCTTATTATTATCAATCTAACTCATATTATTAACCATATTATGCAGATATGATCGATAGAACTACAATTACTATACTCATTACTCTTATTATTATCAATCTAACTCATATTATTAGACATATTATGCTTATATGATCGATAGAACGACAATTACTATACTTATTACTCTTATTATTATAAATATAACTCATATTATTAGCCATATTATGCTTACATGATCGATAGAACGACAATTACTTTACTTATTATTCTTATTATTATCAATCTAACTCATATTATTAGCCATATTATGCTTATATGAGCAATAGAACTACAATTACTATACTTATGACTCTTATTATTATCAATCTAACTCATATTATTAACCATATTATGCAGATATGATCGATAGAACTACAATTACTATACGCATTACTCTTATTATTATCAATCTAACTCATATTATTAGACATATTATGCTTATATGATCGATAGAACTACAATTACTATACTTATTACTCTTATTGTTATCAATCTAACTCATATTATTAGCCATATTATGCTTATATGATCGACAGAACGACAATTACTATACGTATTACACTCACTGTTATCAATCTAATTCATATGATTAACCATATTATGCCAATTTGATCGATAGAACGACAATCACGATACATATTACTCTTATTATTATAACCTAACTCATATTATTTGCCATATTATGCTTATATGATCGATAGAATGACAATTACTATACCTACTGCTCTTACTATTATGAATCTAACTCATATTATTAACCATATTATGCAGATATGATCGATAGAACTACAATTACTATACTCATTACTCTTATTATTATAAATATAACTCATATTATTAGCCATATTATGCTTATATGATCGATAGAACGACAATTACTATACTTATTACTCTTATTATTATCAATCTAACTCATATTATTAGCCATATTATGTTTATATGATCGATAGAACGACAATTTCTGTACTTATTACACTCACTGTTATCAATCTAACTCAAATTATTAACCATATTATGCAGATATGATCGATAGCACGACATTTACTATACTTATTACTCTTATTATTATCAAACTAACTCATATTATTAGCCATATTATGCTTAAATGATCGATAGAACGACAATTACTATACTTATTACTCTTACTATTATGAATCTAACTCATATTATTGGCCATATTATGCTTAAATGGTCGATAGAACTACAATTACTATACTCATTACTCTTATTATTACCAATCTAACTCATATTATTAGCCATATTATGCTTATATGATCGATAGAACGACAATTACTATACTTATTACTTTTATTATTATGAATCTAACTCATATTATTAACCATATTATGCAGATATGATCGATAGAACTACAATTACTATACTCATTACTCTTATTATTATCAATGTAACTCATATTATTAGCCATATTATGCTTATATGATCGATAGAATGAGAATTACTATACTTATTACTGTTATTATTATCAATCTAACTCATATTATTAGCCATATTAAGCTTAAATGATTGATAGAACGACAATTACTACACTTATTACTCTTATTATTATCAATCTAACTCATATTATTAGCCATATTATGCTTATATGATCGATAGAACGACGATTACTATACTTATTACTCTTATTATTATCAATCTAACTCATATTATTAACCATATTATGCTTATATGATCGATAGAACGACAATTACTATACTTATTACCCTTATTATTATCAATCCAACTCATATTATTAACCACATTATGCTAATATGATCGATAGAACGACAATTAGTATACTTATTACACTCACTATTATCAGTCTAACTCATATTATTAACCATATTATGCAGATATGATCGATAGCACGACATTTACTATACTTATTATTCTTATTTTTATCAACCTAACTAATATTATTAGCCATATTATGCTTATAATATCGATAGAACGACAATTACTATACTTATTACTGTTATTATTATCAATCTAACCCATATTATTAGCTATACTATGCTTATATAATCGATAGAACGAGAATTACTATACTCACTACTCTTATTATTATCAATCTAACTCATATTATTAGCCATATTATGCTTATATGATTGACAGGACGACAATTACTATACTTATTACACACACTGTTATCAATCTAACTCATATTATTAACCATATTATGCAAATTTGATCGATGGAACGACAATCACTAAACTCATTACTCTTATTATTATCATTCTAACTCATATTATTAACCATATTATGCTTACATGATCGATAGAACGACAATTACTTTACTTATTATTCTTATTATTATCAATCTAACTCATATTATTAGCCATATTATGCTTATATGATCGACAGAACGACAATTACTATACTAATCACACTCACTGTTATCAATCTAATTCATATGATTAACCATATTATGCCAATTTGATCGATAGAACGACAATCACTATACATATTACTCTTATTATTGTAACCTAATTCATATTATTTGCCATATTATGCTTATATGAGCAATAGAACTACAATTACTATACTTATGACTCTTATTATTATCAATCTAACTCATATTATTAACCATATTATGCAGATATGATCGATAGAACTACAATTACTATACTCATTACTCTTATTATTATCAATCTAACTCATATTATTAGACATATTATGCTTATATGATCGATAGAACGACAATTACTATACTTATTACTCTTATTATTATAAATATAACTCATATTATTAGCCATATTATGCTTACATGATCGATAGAACGACAATTACTTTACTTATTATTCTTATTATTATCAATCTAACTCATATTATTAGCCATATTATGCTTATATGAGCAATAGAACTACAATTTTTATACTTATGACTCTTATTATTATCAATCTAACTCATATTATTAACCATATTATGCAGATATGATCGATAGAACTACAATTACTATACGCATTACTCTTATTATTATCAATCTAACTCATATTATTAGACATATTATGCTTATATGATCGATAGAACTACAATTACTATACTTATTACTCTTATTGTTATCAATCTAACTCATATTATTAGCCATATTATGCTTATATGATCGACAGAACGACAATTACTATACGTATTACACTCACTGTTATCAATCTAATTCATATGATTAACCATATTATGCCAATTTGATCGATAGAACGACAATCACGATACATATTACTCTTATTATTATAACCTAACTCATATTATTTGCCATATTATGCTTATATGATCGATAGAATGACAATTACTATACCTACTGCTCTTACTATTATGAATCTAACTCATATTATTAACCATATTATGCAGATATGATCGATAGAACTACAATTACTATACTCATTACTCTTATTATTATAAATATAACTCATATTATTAGCCATATTATGCTTATATGATCGATAGAACGACAATTACTATACTTATTACTCTTATTATTATCAATCTAACTCATATTATTAGCCATATTATGTTTATATGATCGATAGAACGACAATTTCTGTACTTATTACACTCACTGTTATCAATCTAACTCAAATTATTAACCATATTATGCAGATATGATCGATAGCACGACATTTACTATACTTATTACTCTTATTATTATCAAACTAACTCATATTATTAGCCATATTATGCTTAAATGATCGATAGAACGACAATTACTATACTTATTACTCTTACTATTATGAATCTAACTCATATTATTGGCCATATTATGCTTAAATGGTCGATAGAACTACAATTACTATACTCATTACTCTTATTATTACCAATCTAACTCATATTATTAGCCATATTATGCTTATATGATCGATAGAACGACAATTACTATACTTATTACTTTTATTATTATGAATCTAACTCATATTATTAACCATATTATGCAGATATGATCGATAGAACTACAATTACTATACTCATTACTCTTATTATTATCAATGTAACTCATATTATTAGCCATATTATGCTTATATGATCGATAGAATGAGAATTACTATACTTATTACTGTTATTATTATCAATCTAACTCATATTATTAGCCATATTAAGCTTAAATGATTGATAGAACGACAATTACTACACTTATTACTCTTATTATTATCAATCTAACTCATATTATTAGCCATATTATGCTTATATGATCGATAGAACGACGATTACTATACTTATTACTCTTATTATTATCAATCTAACTCATATTATTAACCATATTATGCTTATATGATCGATAGAACGACAATTACTATACTTATTACCCTTATTATTATCAATCCAACTCATATTATTAACCACATTATGCTAATGTGATCGATAGAACGACAATTAGTATACTTATTACACTCACTGTTATCAGTCTAACTCATATTATTAACCATATTATGCAGATATGATCGATAGCACGACATTTACTATACTTATTATTCTTATTTTTATCAACCTAACTAATATTATTAGCCATATTATGCTTATAATATCGATAGAACGACAATTACTATACTTATTACTGTTATTATTATCAATCTAACCCATATTATTAGCTATATTATGCTTATATAATCGATAGAACGAGAATTACTATACTCACTACTCTTATTATTATCAATCTAACTCATATTATTAGCCATATTATGCTTATATGATTGACAGGACGACAATTACTATACTTATTACACACACTGTTATCAATCTAACTCATATTATTAACCATATTATGCAAATTTGATCGATGGAACGACAATCACTAAACTCATTACTCTTATTATTATCATTCTAACTCATATTATTAACCATATTATGCTTATATGATCGATAGAACGACAATTACTATACTTATTACTCTTATTGTTATAAATCTAACTCATATCATTAGGCATATTATGCTTATATGATCGATAGAACGACAATTACTATACTTGTTACTCTTATTGTTATCAATCTAACTCATATTATTAGCCATATTATGCTTAAATGATTGATAGAACGACAATTACTACACTTATTACTCTCATTATTATCAATCTAACTCATATTATTAGCCATATTATGCTTATATGATCGATAGAACGACGATTACTATACTTATTACTCTTATTATTATCAATCTAACTCATATTATTAACCATATTATGCTTATATGATCGATAGCACGACATTTACTATACTTATTATTCTTATTTTTATCAACCTAACTAATATTATTAGCCATATTATGCTTATAATATCGATAGAACGACAATTACTATACTTATTACTGTTATTATTATCAATCTAACCCATATTATTAGCTATATTATGCTTATATAATCGATAGAACGAGAATTACTATACTCACTACTCTTATTATTATCAATCTAACTCATATTATTAGCCATATTATGCTTATATGATTGACAGGACGACAATTACTATACTTATTACACACACTGTTATCAATCTAACTCATATTATTAACCATATTATGCAAATTTGATCGATGGAACGACAATCACTAAACTCATTACTCTTATTATTATCATTCTAACTCATATTATTAACCATATTATGCTTATATGATCGATAGAACGACAATTACTATACTTATTACTCTTATTATTATAAATATAACTCGTATTATTAGCCATATTATGCTTATATGATCGATAGAACGACAATTACTATACACATTACTCTTACTATTATTAATCTACCTCATATTATTAGCCATATTATGCTTATATGATCGATAGAACGACAATTACTATACTTATTACTCTTATTGTTATAAATCTAACTCATATCATTAGGCATATTATGCTTATATGATCGATAGAACGACAATTACTATACTTGTTACTCTTATTGTTATCAATCTAACTCATATTATTAGCCATATTATGCTTAAATGATTGATAGAACGACAATTACTACACTTATTACTCTCATTATTATCAATCTAACTCATATTATTAGCCATATTATGCTTATATGATCGATAGAACGACGATTACTATACTTATTACTCTTATTATTATCAATCTAACTCATATTATTAACCATATTATGCTTATATGATCGATAGAACGACAATTACTTTACTTATTATTCTTATTATTATCAATCTAACTCATATTATTAGCCATATTATGCTTATATGATCGACAGAACGACAATTACTATACTAATCACACTCACTGTTACCAATCTAATTCATATGATTAACCATATTATGCCAATTTGATCGATAGAACGACAATCACTATACATATTACTCTTATTATTATAACCTAATTCATATTATTTGCCATATTATGCTTATATGATCGATAGAATGACAATTACTATACTTATTACTCTTATTATTATCAATCTAACTCATGTTATTAACCATATTATGCTTATATGATCGAGAGAACGACAATTACTATACTTATTACTCTTATTATTATAAATATAACTCATATTATTAGCCATATTATGCTTATATGATCGATAGAACGACAATTACTATACACATTGCTCTTACTACTATCAATCTACCTCATATTATTAGCCATATTATGCAGATATGATCGATAGCGCGACATTTACTACACTTACTACTCTTATTATTATCAATCTAACTCATATTATTAACCATATTATGCTTATATGATCGATAGAACGACCATTACTATACTTATTACTCTTATTATTATAAATATAACTCATATTTTTACCCATATTATGCTTATATTATCGACAGAGCGACAATTACTATACTTATTATTCTTATTGTTATCAATCTAACTCATATTATTAGCCATATTATGCTTATATGATCGACAGAACGACAATTACTGTACTTATTACACTCACTGTTATCAATCTAATTCATATGATTAACCATATTATGCCAATTTGATCGATAGACCGACAATCACTATACATATTACTCTTATTATTATAACCTAACTCATATTATTTGCCATATTATGCTTATATGATCGATAGAATGACAATTACTATACTTATTACTCTTATTATTATCAATCTAACTCATATTATTAACCATATTATGCTTATATGACCGATAGAACGACAATTACTATACTTATTACTCTTATTATTATAAATATAGCTCATATTATTAGCCATATTATGCTTATATGATCGATAGAACGACAATTACTATACACATTACTCTTACTATTATCAATCTCCCTCATATTATTAACCATATTATGCAGATATGATCGATAGCGCGACATTTACTACACTTACTACTCTTATTATTATCAATCTAACTCATATTATTAGCCATATTATGCTTATATGAGCAATAGAACTACAATTACTATACTTATGACTCTTATTATTATCAATCTAACTCATATTATTAACCATATTATGCAGATATGATCGATAGAACTACAATTACTATACTCATTACTCTTATTATTATCAATCTAACTCATATTATTAGACATATTATGCTTATATGATCGATAGAACGACAATTACTATACTTATTACTCTTATTATTATAAATATAACTCATATTATTAGCCATATTATGCTTACATGATCGATAGAACGACAATTACTTTACTTATTATTCTTATTATTATCAATCTAACTCATATTATTAGCCATATTATGCTTATATGAGCAATAGAACTACAATTACTATACTTATGACTCTTATTATTATCAATCTAACTCATATTATTAACCATATTATGCAGATATGATCGATAGAACTACAATTACTATACGCATTACTCTTATTATTATCAATCTAACTCATATTATTAGACATATTATGCTTATATGATCGATAGAACTACAATTACTATACTTATTACTCTTATTGTTATCAATCTAACTCATATTATTAGCCATATTATGCTTATATGATCGACAGAACGACAATTACTATACGTATTACACTCACTGTTATCAATCTAATTCATATGATTAACCATATTATGCCAATTTGATCGATAGAACGACAATCACGATACATATTACTCTTATTATTATAACCTAACTCATATTATTTGCCATATTATGCTTATATGATCGATAGAATGACAATTACTATACCTATTGCTCTTACTATTATGAATCTAACTCATATTATTAACCATATTATGCAGATATGATCGATAGAACTACAATTACTATACTCATTACTCTTATTATTATAAATATAACTCATATTATTAGCCATATTATGCTTATATGATCGATAGAACGACAATTACTATACTTATTACTCTTATTATTATCAATCTAACTCATATTATTAGCCATATTATGTTTATATGATCGATAGAACGACAATTTCTGTACTTATTACACTCACTGTTATCAATCTAACTCAAATTATTAACCATATTATGCAGATATGATCGATAGCACGACATTTACTATACTTATTACTCTTATTATTATCAAACTAACTCATATTATTAGCCATATTATGCTTAAATGATCGATAGAACGACAATTACTATACTTATTACTCTTACTATTATGAATCTAACTCATATTATTGGCCATATTATGCTTAAATGGTCGATAGAACTACAATTACTATACTCATTACTCTTATTATTACCAATCTAACTCATATTATTAGCCATATTATGCTTATATGATCGATAGAACGACAATTACTATACTTATTACTTTTATTATTATGAATCTAACTCATATTATTAACCATATTATGCAGATATGATCGATAGAACTACAATTACTATACTCATTACTCTTATTATTATCAATGTAACTCATATTATTAGCCATATTATGCTTATATGATCGATAGAATGAGAATTACTATACTTATTACTGTTATTATTATCAATCTAACTCATATTATTAGCCATATTAAGCTTAAATGATTGATAGAACGACAATTACTACACTTATTACTCTTATTATTATCAATCTAACTCATATTATTAGCCATATTATGCTTATATGATCGATAGAACGACGATTACTATACTTATTACTCTTATTATTATCAATCTAACTCATATTATTAACCATATTATGCTTATATGATCGATAGAACGACAATTACTATACTTATTACCCTTATTATTATCAATCCAACTCATATTATTAACCACATTATGCTAATGTGATCGATAGAACGACAATTAGTATACTTATTACACTCACTGTTATCAGTCTAACTCATATTATTAACCATATTATGCAGATATGATCGATAGCACGACATTTACTATACTTATTATTCTTATTTTTATCAACCTAACTAATATTATTAGCCATATTATGCTTATAATATCGATAGAACGACAATTACTATACTTATTACTGTTATTATTATCAATCTAACCCATATTATTAGCTATATTATGCTTATATAATCGATAGAACGAGAATTACTATACTCACTACTCTTATTATTATCAATCTAACTCATATTATTAACCATATTATGCTTATATGATCGATAGAACGACAATTACTATACTTATTACTCTTATTATTATAAATATAACTCGTATTATTAGCCATATTATGCTTATATGATCGATAGAACGACAATTACTATACACATTACTCTTACTATTATTAATCTACCTCATATTATTAGCCATATTATGCTTATATGATCGATAGAACGACAATTACTATACTTATTACTCTTATTGTTATAAATCTAACTCATATCATTAGGCATATTATGCTTATATGATCGATAGAACGACAATTACTATACTTGTTACTCTTATTGTTATCAATCTAACTCATATTATTAGCGATATTATGCTTAAATGATTGATAGAACGACAATTACTACACTTATTACTCTCATTATTATCAATCTAACTCATATTATTAGCCATATTATGCTTATATGATCGATAGAACGACGATTACTATACTTATTACTCTTATTATTATCAATCTAACTCATATTATTAACCATATTATGCTTATATGATCGATAGAACGACAATTACTTTACTTATTATTCTTATTATTATCAATCTAACTCATATTATTAGCCATATTATGCTTATATGATCGACAGAACGACAATTACTATACTAATCACACTCACTGTTACCAATCTAATTCATATGATTAACCATATTATGCCAATTTGATCGATAGAACGACAATCACTATACATATTACTCTTATTATTATAACCTAATTCATATTATTTGCCATATTATGCTTATATGATCGATAGAATGACAATTACTATACTTATTACTCTTATTATTATCAATCTAACTCATGTTATTAACCATATTATGCTTATATGATCGAGAGAACGACAATTACTATACTTATTACTCTTATTATTATAAATATAACTCATATTATTAGCCATATTATGCTTATATGATCGATAGAACGACAATTACTATACACATTGCTCTTACTACTATCAATCTACCTCATATTATTAGCCATATTATGCAGATATGATCGATAGCGCGACATTTACTACACTTACTACTCTTATTATTATCAATCTAACTCATATTATTAGCCATATTATGCTTATATGAGCAATAGAACTACAATTACTATACTTATGACTCTTATTATTATCAATCTAACTCATATTATTAACCATATTATGCAGATATGATCGATAGAACTACAATTACTATACTTATTACTCTTATTGTTATCAATCTAACTCATATTATTAGCCATATTATGCTTATATGATCGACAGAACGACAATTACTATACTTATTACACTCACTGTTATCAATCTAATTCATATGATTAACCATATTATGCCAATTTGATTGATAGAACGACAATCACTATAAATATTACTCTTATTATTATAACCTAACTCATATTATTTGCCATATTATGCTTATATGATCGATAGAATGACAATTACTATACCTATTACTCTTACTATTATGAATCTAACTCATATTATTAACCATATTATGCAGATATGATCGATAGAACTACAATTACTATACTCATTACTCTTATTATTATAAATATAACTCATATTATTAGCCATATTATGCTTATATGATCGATAGAACGACAATTACTATACTTATTACTCTTATTATTATCAATCTAACTCATATTATTAGCCATATTATGTTTATATGATCGATAGAACGACAATTTCTGTACTTATTACACTCACTGTTATCAATCTAACTCATATTATTAAGCATATTATGCAGATATGATCGATAGCACGACATTTAACATACTTATTACTCTTATTATTATCAAACTAACTCATATTATTAGCCATATTATGCTTATATGATCGATAGAACTACAATTACTATACTTATTACTCTTATTATTATAAATATAACTCATATTATTAGCCATATTATGCTTACATGATCGATAGAACGAGAATTACTATACTCACTATTCTTAGTATTGTCAATCTAACTCATATTATTAGCCGTATTATGCTTAAATGATCGATAGAACGACAATTACTGTACTTATTACTCTTATTATTATCAATTTAACTCATATTGTTAGCCATATTATGCTTATATGATTGACAGGACGACAATTACTATACTTATTACACTCACTGTTATCAATCTAACTCATGTTATTAACCATATTATGCAAATTTGATCGATAGAACGGCAATCACTATACTTATTACTCTTATTATTATGAACCTAACTCATATTATTAGCCATGTTATGCTTATATGATCGATAGAACGACAATTACTATACTTGTTACTCTTATTGTTATCAATCTAACTCATATTATTAGCCATATTATGCTTAAATGATTGATAGAACGACAATTACTACACTTATTACTCTTATTATTATCAATCTAACTCATATTATTAGCCATATTATGCTTATATGATCGATAGAACGACGATTATTATACTTATTACTCTTATTATTATCAATCTAACTCATATTATTAACCACATTATGCTAATATGATCGATAGAACGACAATTACTATACTTATTACACTCACTATTATCAGTCTAACTCATATTATTAACCATATTATGCAGATATGATCGATAGCACGACATTTACTATACTTATTATTCTTATTTTTATCAACCTAACTCATATTACTAGCCATATTATGCTTATAATATCGATAGAACGACAATTACTATACTTATTACTGTTATTATTATCAATCTAACTCATGTTATTAGCCATATTATGCTTAAATGGTCGATAGAACTACAATTACTATACTCATTACTCTTATTATCACCAATCTAACTCATATTATTAGCCATATTATGCTTATATGATCGATAGAACGACAATTACTATACTTATTACTCTTATTATTATGAATCTAACTCATATTATTAACCATATTATGCAGATATGATCGATAGAACTACAATTACTATACCCATTACTCTTATTATTATCAATGTAACTCATATTATTAGCCATATTATGCTTATATGATCGATAGAATGAGAATTACTATACTTATTACTGTTATTATTATCAATCTAACTCATATTATTAGCCATATTAAGCTTAAATGATTGATAGAACGACAATTACTACACTTATTACTCTTATTATTATCAATCTAACTCATATTATTAGCCATATTATGCTTATATGATCGATAGAACGACGATTACTATACTTATTACTCTTATTATTATCAATCTAACTCATATTATTAACCACATTATGCTAATATGATCGATAGAACGACAATTAGTATACTTATTACACTCACTATTATCAGTCTAACTCATATTATTAACCATATTATGCAGATATGATCGATAGCACGACATTTACTATACTTATTATTCTTATTTTTATCAACCTAACTCATATTATTAGCCATATTATGCTTATAATATCGATAGAACGACAATTACTATACTTATTACTGTTATTATTATCAATCTAACTCATATTATTAGCTATATTATGCTTATATAATCGATAGAACGGGAATTACTATACTCACTACTCTTATTATTATCAATCTAACTCATATTATTAGCCATATTATGCTTATATGATCGATAGAATGAGAATTACTATACTCACTACTCTTAGTATTATCACTCTAACTCATATTATTAGCCATATTATGCTTACATGATCGATAGAACGACAATTACTGTACTTATTACTCTTATCATTATCGATCTAACTCATATTATTAACCATATTATGCCGATATGATCGATAGCACGACATTTACTATCATTATTACTCTTATTATTATCAACCTAACTCATATTATTAGCCATATTATGCTTATATGATCGATAGGACTACAATTACTATACTCATTACTCTTATTGTTATCAATCTAACTCATATTATTAGCCATATTATGCTTATATGATCGATAGAACGACAATTACTATACTTATTACTCTTATTATTATAAATATAACTCATATTATTAGCCATATTATGGTTATATGATCGATAGAACGACAATAACTATACCCATTACTCTTACTATTATCAATCTAACTCATACTATTAGCCATATTATGCTTAAATGATGGATAGAACGACAATTACTATACGTATTACTCTTATTATTATCAATCTAACTCATATTATTAGCCATATTATGCTTATATGATCTATAGAACGACGATTACTATACTTATTACTCTTATTATTATCAATCTAACTCATATTATTAACCATATTATGCAGATATGATCGATAGAACTACAATTACTATACGCATTACTCTTATTATTATCAATCTAACTCATATTATTAGACATATTATGCTTATATGATCGATAGAACTACAATTACTATACTTATTACTCTTATTATTATAAATATAACTCATATTATTAGCCATATTATGCTTACATGATCGATAGAACGACAATTACTTTACTTATTATTCTTATTATTATCAATCTAGCTCATATTATTAGCCATATTATGCTTAAATGATCGATAGAACGACAATTACTATACTTATTACTCTTATTGTTATCAATCTAACTCATATTATTAGTCATATTATGCTTATATGATTGACAGGACGACAATTACTATACTTATTACACACACTGTTATCAATCTAACTCATATTATTAACCATATTATGCAAATTTGATCGATAGAACGACAATCACTAAACTCATTACTCTTATTATTATCAATCTAACTCATATTATTAGCCATATTATGCTTATATGATCGATAGAATCAGAATTACTATACTTATTACTGTTATTATTATCAATCTAACTCATATTATTAGCCATATTAAGCTTAAATGATTGATAGAACGACAATTACTACACTTATTACTCTTATTATTATCAATCTAACTCATATTATTAGCCATATTATGCTTATATGATCGATAGAACGACGATTACTATACTTATTACTCTTATTATTATCAATCTAACTCATATTATTAACCATATTATGCTTATATGATCGATAGAACGACAATTACTATACTTATTACTCTTATTATTATAAATATAACTCGTATTATTAGCCATATTATGCTTATATGATCGATAGAACGACAATAACTATACACATTACTCTTACTATTATCAATGTAACTCATACTATTAGCCATATTATGCTTAAATGATGGATAGAACGACAATTACTATACGTATTACTCTTATTATTAACAATCTAACTCATATTATTAGCCATATTATGCTTATATGATCTATAGAACGACGATTACTATACTTATTACTCTTAGTATTATCAATCTAACTCATATTATTAACCATATTATGCAGATATGATCGATAGAACTACAATTACTATACTCATTACTCTTATTATTATCAATGTAACTCATATTATTAGCCATATTATGCTTATGTGATCGATAGAATGAGAATTACTATACTCACTACTCTTAGTATTATCACTCTAACTCATATTATTAGCCATATTATGCTTACATGATCGATAGAACGACAATTACTGTACTTATTACTCTTATTATTATCAATCTAACTCATATTATTAGCCATATTATGCTTATATGATCTATAGAACGACGATTACTATACTTATTACTCTTATTATTATCAATCTAACTCATATTATTAACCATATTATGCTTATATGATCTATAGAACGACGATTACTATACTTATTACTCTTATTATTATCAATCTAACTCATATTATTAACCATATTATGCAGATATGATCGATAGAACTACAATTACTATACGCATTACTCTTATTATTATCAATCTAACTCATATTATTAGACATATTATGCTTATATGATCGATAGAACTACAATTACTATACTTATTACTCTTATTATTATAAATATAACTCATATTATTAGCCATATTATGCTTACATGATCGATAGAACGACAATTACTTTACTCATTACTCTTATTATTATCAATGTAACTCATATTATTAGCCATATTATGCTTATATGATCGATAGAATGAGAATTACAATACTTATTACTGTTATTGTTATCAATCCAACTCATATTATTAGCCATATTAAGCTTAAATGATTGATAGAACGACAATTACTATACTTATTACTGTTATTATTATCAATCTAACTCATATTATTAGCTATATTATGCTTATATAATCGATAGAACGAGAATTACTATACTCACTACTCTTATTATTATCAATCTAACTCATATTATTAGCCATATTATGCTTATATGATTGACAGGACGACAATTACTATACTTATTACACACACTGTTATCAATCTAACTCATATTATTAACCATATTATGCAAATTTGATCGATAGAACGACAATCACTAAACTCATTACTCTTATTATTATCAATCTAACTCATATTATTAGCCATATTATGCGTATATGATCGATAGAATGAGAATTACTATACTCACTACTCTTAGTATTATCACTATAACTCATATTATTAGCCATATTATGCTTATATGATCGATAGAACGACAATAACTATACACATTACTCTTATTATTATCAACCTAACTCATATTATTAACCATATTATGCTTATATGATCGATAGAACTACAATTACTATACTCATTACTCTTATTGTTATCAATCTAACTCATATTATTAGACATATTATGCTTATATGATCGATAGAACGACGATTACTATACTTATTACTCTTATTATTATCAATCTAACTCATATTATTAACCATATTATGCTTATATGATCGATAGAACGACAATTACTATACTTATTACTCTTATTATTATAAATATAACTCGTATTATTAGCCATATTATGCTTATATGATCGATAGAACGACAATTACTATACACATTACTCTTACTATTATTAATCTACCTCATATTATTAGCCATATTATGCTTATATGATCGATAGAACGACAATAACTATACACATTACTCTTATTATTATCAACCTAACTCATATTATTAACCATATTATGCTTATATGATCGATAGAACTACAATTACTATACTCATTACTCTTATTGTTATCAATCTAACTCATATTATTAGACATATTATGCTTATATGATCGATAGAACGACGATTACTATACTTATTACTCTTATTATTATCAATCTAACTCATATTATTAACCATATTATGCTTATATGATCGATAGAACGACAATTACTATACTTATTACTCTTATTATTATAAATATAACTCGTATTATTAGCCATATTATGCTTATATGATCGATAGAACGACAATTACTATACGCATTACTCTTATTATTATCAATCTAACTCATATTATTAGACATATTATGCTTATATGATCGATAGAACTACAATTACTATACTTATTACTCTTATTATTATAAATATAACTCATATTATTAGCCATATTATGCTTACATGATCGATAGAACGACAATTACTTTACTCATTACTCTTATTATTATCAATGTAACTCATATTATTAGCCATATTATGCTTATATGATCGATAGAATGAGAATTACAATACTTATTACTGTTATTGTTATCAATCCAACTCATATTATTAGCCATATTAAGCTTAAATGATTGATAGAACGACAATTACTTACTTATTACTGTTATTATTATCAATCTAACTCATATTATTAGCTATATTATGCTTATATAATCGATAGAACGAGAATTACTATACTCACTACTCTTATTATTATCAATCTAACTCATATTATTAGCCATATTATGCTTATATGATTGACAGGACGACAATTACTATACTTATTACACACACTGTTATCAATCTAACTCATATTATTAACCATATTATGCAAATTTGATCGATAGAACGACAATCACTAAACTCATTACTCTTATTATTATCAATCTAACTCATATTATTAGCCATATTATGCTTATATGATCGATAGAATGAGAATTACTATACTCACTACTCTTAGTATTATCACTATAACTCATATTATTAGCCATATTATGCTTATATGATCGATAGAACGACAATAACTATACACATTACTCTTATTATTATCAACCTAACTCATATTATTAACCATATTATGCTTATATGATCGATAGAACTACAATTACTATACTCATTACTCTTATTGTTATCAATCTAACTCATATTATTAGACATATTATGCTTATATGATCGATAGAACGACGATTACTATACTTATTACTCTTATTATTATCAATCTAACTCATATTATTAACCATATTATGCTTATATGATCGATAGAACGACAATTACTATACTTATTACTCTTATTATTATAAATATAACTCGTATTATTAGCCATATTATGCTTATATGATCGATAGAACGACAATTACTATACACATTACTCTTACTATTATTAATCTACCTCATATTATTAGCCATATTATGCTTATATGATCGATAGAACGACAATTACTATACTTATTACTCTTATTGTTATCAATCTAACTCATATCATTAGGCATATTATGCTTATATGATCGATAGAATGACAATTACTATACTTATTACTCTTATTATTATCAATGTAACTCATATTATTAGCCATATTATGCTTATATGATCGATAGAATGAGAATTACAATACATATTACTGTTATTATTATCAATCTAACTCATATTATTAACCATATTATGCAGATATGATCGATAGAACTACAATTACTATACTCATTACTCTTATTATTATCAATCTAACTCATATTATTAGACATATTATGCTTATATGATCGACAGAACGACAATTACTATACTTATTACACTCACTATTATCAATCCAACTCATATTATTAACCATATTATGCTTTTATGAGCAATAGAACTACAATTACTATACTTATTACCCTTATTATTATCAATCCAACTCATATTATTAACCACATTATGCTAATATGATCGATAGAACGACAATTAGTATACTTATTACACTCACTATTATCAGTCTAACTCATATTATTAACCATATTATGCAGATATGATCGATAGCACGACATTTACTATACCTATTACTCTTATTATTATCAAACTAACTCATATTATTAGCCATATTATGCTTAAATGATCGATAGAACGACAATTACTATACTTATTACTCTTACTATTATGAATCTAACTCATATTATTGGCCATATTATGCTTAAATGGTCGATAGAACTACAATTACTATACTCATTACTCTTATTATTACCAATCTAACTCATATTATTAGCCATATTATGCTTAAATGATCGATAGAACGACAATTACTATACTTATTACTCTTATTGTTATCAATCTAACTCATATTATTAGCCATATTATGCTTATATGATCGACAGAACGACAATTACTATACTTATTGCACTTACTGTTATCAATCTAATTCATATGATTAACCATATTATGCCAATTTGATTGATAGAACGACAATCACTATAAATATTACTCTTATTATTATAACCTAACTCATATTATTTGCCATATTATGCTTATATGATCGATAGAATGACAATTACTATACTTATTAATCTTATTATTATCAATCTAACTCATATTATTAACCATATTATGCTTATATGACCGATAGAACGACAATTACTATACTTATTACTCTTATTATTATAAATATAGCTCATATTATTAGCCATATTATGCTTATATGGTCGATAGAACGACAATTACTATACTTATTACTCTTATTATTATGAATCTAACTCATATTATTAACCATATTATGCAGATATGATCTATAGAACTACAATTACTATACATATTACACTCACTGTTATCAATCTAATTCATATGATTAACCATGTTATACCAATTTGATCGATAGAACGACAATCACTATACATATTACTCTTATTATTATAACCTAACTCATATTATTTGCCATATTATGCTTATATGATCGATAGAATGACAATTACTATACCTATTACTCTTACTATTATGAATCTAACTCATATTATTAACCATATTATGCAGATATGATCGATAGAACTACAATTACTATACTCATTACTCTTATTATTATAAATATAACTCATACTATTAGCCATATTATGCTTATATGATCGATAGAACGACAATTACTATACTTATTACTCTTATTATTATCAATCTAACTCATATTATTAGCCATATTATGTTTATATGATCGATAGAACGACAATTTCTGTACTTATTACACTCACTGTTATCAATCTAACTCATATTATTAACCATATTATGCAGATATGATCGATAGCACGACATTTAACATACTTATTACTCTTATTATTATCAAACTAACTCATATTATTAGCCATATTATGCTTAAATGATCGCTAGAACGACAATTACTATACTTATTACTCTTACTATTATGAATCTAACTCATATTATTGGCCATATTATGCTTATATGATCGATAGAACGAGAATTACTATACTCACTATTCTTAGTATTGTCAATCTAACTCATATTATTAGCCGTATTATGCTTAAATGATCGATAGAACGACAATTACTGTACTTATTACTCTTATTATTATCAATTTAACTCATATTGTTAGCCATATTATGCTTATATGATTGACAGGACGACAATTACTATACTTATTACACTCACTGTTATCAATCTAACTCATGTTATTAACCATATTATGCAAATTTGATCGATAGAACGGCAATCACTATACTTATTACTCTTATTATTATCAACCTAACTCATATTATTAGCCATGTTATGCATATATGATCGATAGAACGACAATTACTATACTTGTTACTCTTATTGTTATCAATCTAACTCATATTATTAGCCATACTATGCTTAAATGATTGATAGAACGACAATTACTACACTTATTACTCTTATTATTATCAATCTAACTCATATTATTAGCCATATTATGCTTATATGATCGATAGAACGACGATTACTATACTTATTACTCTTATTATTATCAACCTAACTCATATTATTAGCCATGTTATGCATATATGATCGATAGAACGACAATTACTATACTTGTTACTCTTATTGTTATCAATCTAACTCATATTATTAGCCATATTATGCTTAAATGATTGATAGAACGACAATTACTACACTTATTACTCTTATTATTATCAATCTAACTCATATTATTAGCCATATTATGCTTATATGATCGATAGAACGACGATTACTATACTTATTACTCTTATTATTATGAATCTAACTCATATTATTAACCATATTATGCAGATATGATCGATAGAACTACAATTGCTATACTCATTACTCTTATTATTATCAATGTAACTCATATTATTAGCCATATTATGCTTATATGATCGATAGAATGAGAATTACTATACTTATTACTGTTATTATTATCAATCTAACTCATATTATTAGCCATATTAAGCTTAAATGATTGATAGAACGACAATTACTACACTTATTACTCTTATTATTATCAATCTAACTCATATTATTAGCCATATTATGCTTATATGATCGATAGAACGACGATTACTATACTTATTACTCTTATTATTATCAATCTAACTCATATTATTAACCACATTATGCTAATATGATCGATAGAACGACAATTAGTATACTTATTACACTCACTATTATCAGTCTAACTCATATTATTAACCATATTATGCAGATATGATCGATAGCACGACATTTACTATACTTATTATTCTTATTTTTATCAACCTAACTCATATTATTAGCCATATTATGCTTATAATATCGATAGAACGACAATTACTATACTTATTACTGTTATTATTATCAATCTAACTCATATTATTAGCTATATTATGCTTATATAATCGATAGAACGGGAATTACTATACTCACTACTCTTATTATTATCAATCTAACTCATATTATTAGCCATATTATGCTTATATGATTGACAGGACGACAATTACTATACTTATTACACACACTGTTATCAATCTAACTCATATTATTAACCATATTATGCAAATTTGATCGATAGAACGACAATCACTAAACTCATTACTCTTATTATTATCAATCTAACTCATATTATTAGCCATATTATGCTTATATGATCGATAGAATGAGAATTACTATACTCACTACTCTTAGTATTATCACTCTAACTCATATTATTAGCCATATTATGCTTACATGATCGATAGAACGACAATTACTGTACTTATTACTCTTATCATTATCGACCTAACTCATATTATTAACCATATTATGCCGATATGATCGACAGCACGACATTTACTATCATTATTACTCTTATTATTATCAACCTAACTCATATTATTAGCCATATTATGCTTATATGATCGATAGAACTACAATTACTATACTCGTTACTCTTATTGTTATCAATCTAACTCATATTATTAGCCATATTATGCTTATATGATCGATAGAACGACAATTACTATACTTATTACTCTTATTATTATAAATATAACTCATATTATTAGCCATATTATGGTTATATGATCGATAGAACGACAATAACTATACACATTACTCTTACTATTATCAATCTAACTCATACTATTAGCCATATTGTGCTTAAATGATGGATAGAACGACAATTACTATACGTATTACTCTTATTATTATCAATCTAACTCATATTATTAGCCATATTATGCTTATATGATCTATAGAACGACGATTACTATACTTATTACTCTTATTATTATCAATCTAACTCATATTATTAACCATATTATGCAGATATGATCGATAGAACTACAATTACTATACGCATTACTCTTATTATTATCACTCTAACTCATATTATTAGCCATATTATGCTTACATGATCGATAGAACGACAATTACTGTACTTATTACTCTTATCATTATCGACCTAACTCATATTATTAACCATATTATGCCGATATGATCGACAGCACGACATTTACTATCATTATTACTCTTATTATTATCAACCTAACTCATATTATTAGCCATATTATGCTTATATGATCGATAGAACTACAATTACTATACTCGTTACTCTTATTGTTATCAATCTAACTCATATTATTAGCCATATTATGCTTATATGATCGATAGAACGACAATTACTATACTTATTACTCTTATTATTATAAATATAACTCATATTATTAGCCATATTATGGTTATATGATCGATAGAACGACAATAACTATACACATTACTCTTACTATTATCAATCTAACTCATACTATTAGCCATATTGTGCTTAAATGATGGATAGAACGACAATTACTATACGTATTACTCTTATTATTATCAATCTAACTCATATTATTAGCCATATTATGCTTATATGATCTATAGAACGACGATTACTATACTTATTACTCTTATTATTATCAATCTAACTCATATTATTAACCATATTATGCAGATATGATCGATAGAACTACAATTACTATACGCATTACTCTTATTATTATCAATCTAACTCATATTATTAGACATATTATGCTTATATGATCGATAGAACTACAATTACTATACTTATTACTCTTATTATTATAAATATAACTCATATTATTAGCCATATTATGCTTACATGATCGATAGAACGACAATTACTTTACTCATTACTCTTATTATTATCAATGTAACTCATATTATTAGCCATATTATGCTTATATGATCGATAGAATGAGAATTACAATACTTATTACTGTTATTGTTATCAATCCAACTCATATTATTAGCCATATTAAGCTTAAATGATTGATAGAACGACAATTACTATACTTATTACTGTTATTATTATCAATCTAACTCATATTATTAGCTATATTATGCTTATATAATCGATAGAACGAGAATTACTATACTCACTACTCTTATTATTATCAATCTAACTCATATTATTAGCCATATTATGCTTATATGATTGACAGGACGACAATTACTATACTTATTACACACACTGTTATCAATCTAACTCATATTATTAACCATATTATGCAAATTTGATCGATAGAACGACAATCACTAAACTCATTACTCTTATTATTATCAATCTAACTCATATTATTAGCCATATTATGCTTATATGATCGATAGAATGAGAATTACTATACTCACTACTCTTAGTATTATCACTATAACTCATATTATTAGCCATATTATGCTTATATGATCGATAGAACGACAATAACTATACACATTACTCTTATTATTATCAACCTAACTCATATTATTAACCATATTATGCTTATATGATCGATAGAACTACAATTACTATACTCATTACTCTTATTGTTATCAATCTAACTCATATTATTAGACATATTATGCTTATATGATCGATAGAACGACGATTACTATACTTATTACTCTTATTATTATCAATCTAACTCATATTATTAACCATATTATGCTTATATGATCGATAGAACGACAATTACTATACTTATTACTCTTATTATTATAAATATAACTCGTATTATTAGCCATATTATGCTTATATGATCGATAGAACGACAATTACTATACACATTACTCTTACTATTATTAATCTACCTCATATTATTAGCCATATTATGCTTATATGATCGATAGAACGACAATTACTATACTTATTACTCTTATTGTTATCAATCTAACTCATATCATTAGGCATATTATGCTTATATGATCGATAGAATGACAATTACTATACTTATTACTCTTATTATTATCAATGTAACTCATATTATTAGCCATATTATGCTTATATGATCGATAGAATGAGAATTACAATACATATTACTGTTATTATTATCAATCTAACTCATATTATTAACCATATTATGCAGATATGATCGATAGAACTACAATTACTATACTCATTACTCTTATTATTATCAATCTAACTCATATTATTAGACATATTATGCTTATATGATCGACAGAACGACAATTACTATACTTATTACACTCACTATTATCAATCCAACTCATATTATTAACCATATTATGCTTATATGAGCAATAGAACTACAATTACTATACTTATTACCCTTATTATTATCAATCCAACTCATATTATTAACCACATTATGCTAATATGATCGATAGAACGACAATTAGTATACTTATTACACTCACTATTATCAGTCTAACTCATATTATTAACCATATTATGCAGATATGATCGATAGCACGACATTTACTATACCTATTACTCTTATTATTATCAAACTAACTCATATTATTAGCCATATTATGCTTAAATGATCGATAGAACGACAATTACTATACTTATTACTCTTACTATTATGAATCTAACTCATATTATTGGCCATATTATGCTTAAATGGTCGATAGAACTACAATTACTATACTCATTACTCTTATTATTACCAATCTAACTCATATTATTAGCCATATTATGCTTATATGATCGATAGAACGACGATTACTATACTTATTACTCTTATTATTATCAATCTAACTCATATTATTAACCATATTATGCTTATATGATCGATAGAACGACAATTACTATACTTATTACTCTTATTATTATAAATATAACTCGTATTATTAGCCATATTATGCTTATATGATCGATAGAACGACAATAACTATACACATTACTCTTACTATTATCAATGTAACTCATACTATTAGCCATATTATGCTTAAATGATGGATAGAACGACAATTACTATACGTATTACTCTTATTATTAACAATCTAACTCATATTATTAGCCATATTATGCTTATATGATCTATAGAACGACGATTACTATACTTATTACTCTTAGTATTATCAATCTAACTCATATTATTAACCATATTATGCAGATATGATCGATAGAACTACAATTACTATACTCATTACTCTTATTATTATCAATGTAACTCATATTATTAGCCATATTATGCTTATGTGATCGATAGAATGAGAATTACTATACTCACTACTCTTAGTATTATCACTCTAACTCATATTATTAGCCATATTATGCTTATATGAGCGATAGAACTACAATTACTATACTTATTAC
>NW_027473721.1:22161-55686 GCF_050947335.1 Megachile rotundata | reverse complement strand
ATCGATAGTACGACAATTACTATACTCATTGCTCTTATTATTATCAATCTAACTCATATTATTAACCATATTATGCAATTATGATCGACAGAACGACAATTACTTTACTTATTACACTTATTATTATCAATCTAACTCATATTATTAGCCATATTATGCTTATATGATCGATAGAACGAGAATTACTATACTCACTACTCTTAGTATTATCAATGTAACTCATATTATTAGCCATATTATGCTTAAATGATCGATAGAACGACAATTACTATACATATTACTCTTATTATTATCAATCTAACTCGTATTATTAGCCATATTATGCTTATATGATCGATAGAACGACAAATACTATACTTATTACTCTTATTATTATCAATCTAACTCATATTATTAGCCATATTATGCTTATATGATCGATAGGACGACAATTACTATACTCACTACACTTAGTATTATCAATCTAACTCATATTATTAGCCATATTATGCTTATATTATCGATAGAACGTCAATTACTATACTTATTACTGTTATTATTATCAATCTAACTCATATTATTAGCCATATTATGCTTATATGATCGATAGATTGAGAATTACTATACTCACTACTCTTAGTATTATCACTCTAACTCATATTATTAACCATATTATGCCGATATGATCGACAGAACTACAATTACTATACTCATTACTCTTATTATTATCAATCTAACTCATATTATTAGCCATATTATGCTTATATGATCGATAGAATGAGAATTACTATACTCACCACTCTTAGTATTATCACTCTAACTCACATTATTAGCCTCATTATGCTAATATGATCCATAGAACGACAATTACCGTAGTTATTACTCTTATTATTATCAATCTAACTCATATTATTAGCCATATTATGCTTATATGATCGATAGAATGAGAATTACTATACTCACTACTCTTAGTATTATCACTCTAACTCATATTATTAGCCATATCATGCTCATATGATCGAGAGAACGAGAATTACTGTACTCACTACTCTTAGTATTATCAATCTAACTCATATTATTAGCCATATTATGGTTATATGATCGATAGAACTACAATTACTATACTCATTACTCTTATTATTATCAATCCAACTCATGCTATTAGCCATATTATGGTTATATGATCGATATAACGACAATTACTATACTTATTACTCTTATTATTATCAATCTAACTCATATTATTAAACATATTATGCAGATATGATCGATAGAACGACAATTACTTTACTTATTACACTTATTATTATCAATCTAACTCATATTATTAGCCATATTATGCTTATATGATCGATAGAACGAGAATTACTATACTCACTACTCTTAGTATTATCAATGTAACTCATATTATTAGCCATATTATGCTTAAATGATCGATAGAACGACAATTACTATACATATTACTCTTATTATTATCAATCTAACTCGTATTATTAGCCATATTATGCTTATATGATCGATAGAACGACAATTACTATACTTCTTACACTTATTATTATCAATCGATCTCATATTATTAGCCATATTATGCTTATATGACCGATAGAACGACAATTACTATACTTATTACTGTTATTATTATCAATCTGACTCATATTATTACCCATATTATGCTTAAATGATCGATAGAAGGACAATTACTATACTTATTACTGTTATTATTATCAATCTAACTCATATTATTAGCCATATTATGCTTAAATGATCGATAGATCTACAATTACTATACTCATTACTCTTATTATTATCAATCTAACTCATATTATTAGCCATATTATGCTTATATGATCGATAGAACGAGAATTACTATACTCACTACTCTTAGTATTATCAATCTAACTCATATTATTAGCCTTATTATGCTTATATGATCGATAGAACGACAATTACTATACTTATTACTCTTATTATTATCAATCTAACTCATATTATTAGCCATATTATGCTTATATGATCGATAGAACGAGAATTACTATACTCACTACTCTTAGTATTATCAATCTAACTCATATTATTAGCCATATTATGCTTATATTATCGATAGAACGACAATTACTATACTTATTACTGTTATTATTATCAATCTGACTCATATTATTACCCATATTATGCTTAAATGATCGATAGAACGACAATTACTATACTTATTACTCTTATTATTATCAATCTAACTCTTATTATTAGCCATATTATGCTTATATGATCGATAGAACGAGAATTACTATACTCACTACTCTTAGTATTATCAATCTAACTCATATTATTAGCCATATTATGATTATATTATCGATAGAACGACAATTACTATACTTATTACTGTTATTATTATCAATCTAACTCATATTATTAGCCATATTATGCTTAAATGATCGATAGATCTACAATTACTATACTCATTACTCTTATTATTATCAATCTAACTCGTATTATTAGCCAATATTATGCTTACATGATCGATAGAACGACAAATACTATACTTATTACTCTTATTATTATCAATCTAACTCATATTACTAGCCATATTATGCTTATATGATCGATAGAATGAGAATTACTGTACTCACTACTCTTAGTATTATCACTCTAACTCATATTATTAGCCATATTATGCTTATATGATCGAGAGAACGACAATTACTATACTTATTACTCTTATTTTTATCAATCTAACTCATATTATTAGCCATATTATGCTTATATGATCGATAGAACGAGAATTACTATACTCACTACTCTAAGTATTATCAATCTAACTCATATTATTAGCCATATTATGGTTATATTATCGATAGAACGACAATTACTATACTTATTACTGTTATTATTATCAATCTAACTCATATTATTAGCCATATTATGCTTAAATGATCGATAGAACTACAATTACTATACTCATTACTCTTATTATTATCAATCTAACTCATATTATTAGCCATATTATGCTTATATGATCGATAGAACGAGAATTACTATACTCACTACTCTTAGTATTATCAATCTAACTCATATTATTAGCCATATTATGCTTATATGATCGATAGAACGACAATTACTATACTTATTACTCTTATTATTATCAATCTAACTCATATTATTAGCCATATTATGATTATATTATCGATAGAACGACAATTACTATACTTATTACTGTTATTATTATCAATCTAACTCATATTATTAGCCATATTATGCTTAAATGATCGATAGATCTACAATTACTATACTCATTACTCTTATTATTATCAATCTAACTCGTATTATTAGCCATATTATGCTTACATGATCGATAGAACGACAAATACTATACTTATTACTCTTATTATTATCAATCTAACTCATATTACTAGCCATATTATGCTTATATGATCGATAGAATGAGAATTACTGTACTCACTACTCTTAGTATTATCACTCTAACTCATATTATTAGCCATATTATGCTTATATGATCGAGAGAACGACAATTACTATACTTATTACTCTTATTTTTATCAATCTAACTCATATTATTAGCCATATTATGCTTATATGATCGATAGAACGAGAATTACTATACTCACTACTCTAAGTATTATCAATCTAACTCATATTATTAGCCATATTATGGTTATATTATCGATAGAACGACAATTACTATACTTATTACTGTTATTATTATCAATCTAACTCATATTATTAGCCATATTATGCTTAAATGATCGATAGAACTACAATTACTATACTCATTACTCTTATTATTATCAATCTAACTCATATTATTAGCCATATTATGCTTATATGATCGATAGAACGAGAATTACTATACTCACTACTCTTAGTATTATCAATCTAACTCATATTATTAGCCATATTATGCTTATATGATCGATAGAACGACAATTACTATACTTATTACTCTTATTATTATCAATCTAACTCATATTATTAGCCATATTATGCTTATATGATCGATAGAACGAGAATTACTATACTCACTACTCTTAGTATTATCAATCTAACTCATATTATTAGCCATATTATGCTTATATTATCGATAGAACGACAATTACTATACTTATTACTCTTATTATTATCAATCTAACTCATATTATTAGCCATATTATGCTTAAATGATCGATAGAATGAGAATTACTGTACTCACTACTCTTAGTATTATCAATCTAACTCATATTATTAGCCATATTATGCTTATATGATCGATAGAACGACAATTACTATACTTATTACTGTTATTATTATGAATCTGACTTATATTATTAGCCATATTATGCTTATATGATCGATAGACCTACAATTACTATACTCATTACTCTTATTATTATCAATCCAACTCATATTATTACCCGTATTATGCTGATATGATCGATAGAACGACATTCACTATACTTATTACACTCACTATTATCAATCTAACTCATATTATTAACCATATTATGCAGATATGATCGATAGAACGACAATTACTATACTTATTACTCTTATTATTATCATTCTAACTCATATTATTAACCATATTATGCAGATATGATCGATAGAACTACAATTACTATACTCATTACTCTTATTATTATCAATCTAACTCATATTATTAGCCATATTATGCAGATATGATCGATAGAACGACAATTACTATACTTATTACTCTTATTATTATCAATCTAACTCATATTATTAGCCATATTGTGCTTATATGATCGATAGAACGACAATTACTATACTTATTACTCTTATTATTATAAATCTAACTCATATTATTACCCATATTATGCTGATATGATCGATAGAACGACATTCACTATACTTATTACACTCACTATTATCAATCTAACTCATATTATTAACCATATTATGCAGATATGATCGATAGAACGACAATTACTATACTTATTACTCTTATTATTATCATTCTAACTCATATTATTAACCGTATTATGCAGATATGATCGATAGAACTACAATTACTATACTCATTACTCTTATTATTATCAATCTAACTCATATTATTAGCCATATTATGCTTATATGATCGATAGAACGACAATTACTATACTCACTACTCTTAGTATTATCAATCTAACTCATATTATTAGCCATATTATGCTTATATTATCGATAGAACGACAATTACTATAATTCTTACTGTTATTATTATCAATCTAACTCATATTATTAGCCATATTATGCTTATATGATCGATAGTACGACAATTACTATACTCATTGCTCTTATTATTATCAATCTAACTCATATTATTAACCATATTATGCAATTATGATCGACAGAACGACAATTACTATACTTATTACACTTATTATTATCAATCTAACTCATATTATTAGCCATATTATGCTTATATGATCGATAGAACGAGAATTACTATACTCACTACTCTTAGTATTATCAATGTAACTCATATTATTAGCCATATTATGGTTATATTATCGATAGAACGACAATTACTATACTTATTACTGTTATTATTATCAATCTAACTCATATTATTAGCCATATTATGCTCATATGATCGAGAGAACGAGAATTACTGTACTCACTACTCTTAGTATTATCAATCTAACTCATATTATTAGCCATATTATGGTTATATGATCGATAGAACTACAATTACTATACTCATTACTCTTATTATTATCAATCCAACTCATGCTATTAGCCATATTATGGTTATATGATCGATATAACGACAATTACTATACTTATTACTCTTATTATTATCAATCTAACTCATATTATTAAACATATTATGCAGATATGATCGATAGAACGACATTTACTATACTTATTACTCTTATTATTATCAATCTAACTCATATTACTAGCCATATTATGCTTATATGATCGATAGAATGAGAATTACTGTACTCACTACTCTTAGTATTATCACTCTAACTCATATTATTAGCCATATTATGCTTATATGATCGAGAGAACGACAATTACTATACTTATTACTCTTATTTTTATCAATCTAACTCATATTATTAGCCATATTATGCTTATATGATCGATAGAACGAGAATTACTATACTCACTACTCTAAGTATTATCAATCTAACTCATATTATTAGCCATATTATGGTTATATTATCGATAGAACGACAATTACTATACTTATTACTGTTATTATTATCAATCTAACTCATATTATTAGCCATATTATGCTTAAATGATCGATAGAACTACAATTACTATACTCATTACTCTTATTATTATCAATCTAACTCATATTATTAGCCATATTATGCTTATATGATCGATAGAACGAGAATTACTATACTCACTACTCTTAGTATTATCAATCTAACTCATATTATTAGCCATATTATGCTTATATGATCGATAGAACGACAATTACTATACTTATTACTCTTATTATTATCAATCTAACTCATATTATTAGCCATATTATGCTTATATGATCGATAGAACGAGAATTACTATACTCACTACTCTTAGTATTATCAATCTAACTCATATTATTAGCCATATTATGCTTATATTATCGATAGAACGACAATTACTATACTTATTACTGTTATTATTATCAATCTGACTCATATTATTACCCATATTATGCTTAAATGATCGATAGAACGACAATTACTATACTTATTACTCTTATTATTATCAATCTAACTCATATTATTAGCCATATTATGCTTATATGATCGATAGAACGACAAATACTATACTTATTACTCTTATTATTATCAATCTAACTCTTATTATTAGCCATACTATGCTTATATGATCGATAGAACGAGAATTACTATACTCACTACTCTTAGTATTATCAATCTAACTCATATTATTAGCCATATTATGATTATATTATCGATAGAACGACAATTACTATACTTATTACTGTTATTATTATCAATCTAACTCATATTATTAGCCATATTATGCTTAAATGATCGATAGATCTACAATTACTATACTCATTACTCTTATTATTATCAATCTAACTCGTATTATTAGCCATATTATGCTTACATGATCGATAGAACGACAAATACTATACTTATTACTCTTATTATTATCAATCTAACTCATATTACTAGCCATATTATGCTTATATGATCGATAGAATGAGAATTACTGTACTCACTACTCTTAGTATTATCACTCTAACTCATATTATTAGCCATATTATGCTTATATGATCGAGAGAACGACAATTACTATACTTATTACTCTTATTTTTATCAATCTAACTCATATTATTAGCCATATTATGCTTATATGATCGATAGAACGAGAATTACTATACTCACTACTCTAAGTATTATCAATCTAACTCATATTATTAGCCATATTATGGTTATATTATCGATAGAACGACAATTACTATACTTATTACTGTTATTATTATCAATCTAACTCATATTATTAGCCATATTATGCTTAAATGATCGATAGAACTACAATTACTATACTCATTACTCTTATTATTATCAATCTAACTCATATTATTAGCCATATTATGCTTATATGATCGATAGAACGAGAATTACTATACTCACTACTCTTAGTATTATCAATCTAACTCATATTATTAGCCATATTATGCTTATATGATCGATAGAACGACAATTACTATACTTATTACTCTTATTATTATCAATCTAACTCATATTATTAGCCATATTATGCTTATATGATCGATAGAACGAGAATTACTATACTCACTACTCTTAGTATTATCAATCTAACTCATATTATTAGCCATATTATGCTTATATTATCGATAGAACGACAATTACTATACTTATTACTCTTATTATTATCAATCTAACTCATATTATTAGCCATATTATGCTTAAATGATCGATAGAATGAGAATTACTGTACTCACTACTCTTAGTATTATCAATCTAACTCATATTATTAGCCATATTATGCTGATATGATCGATAGAACGACAATTACTATACTTATTACTGTTATTATTATGAATCTGACTTATATTATTAGCCATATTATGCTTATATGATCGATAGACCTACAATTACTATACTCATTACTCTTATTATTATCAATCCAACTCATATTATTACCCGTATTATGCTGATATGATCGATAGAACGACATTCACTATACTTATTACACTCACTATTATCAATCTAACTCATATTATTAACCATATTATGCAGATATGATCGATAGAACGACAATTACTATACTTATTACTCTTATTATTATCATTCTAACTCATATTATTAACCATATTATGCAGATATGATCGATAGAACTACAATTACTATACTCATTACTCTTATTATTATCAATCTAACTCATATTATTAGCCATATTATGCAGATATGATCGATAGAACGACAATTACTATACTTATTACTCTTATTATTATCAATCTAACTCATATTATTAGCCATATTGTGCTTATATGATCGATAGAACGACAATTACTATACTTATTACTCTTATTATTATAAATCTAACTCATATTATTACCCATATTATGCTGATATGATCGATAGAACGACATTCACTATACTTATTACACTCACTATTATCAATCTAACTCATATTATTAACCATATTATGCAGATATGATCGATAGAACGACAATTACTATACTTATTACTCTTATTATTATCATTCTAACTCATATTATTAACCGTATTATGCAGATATGATCGATAGAACTACAATTACTATACTCATTACTCTTATTATTATCAATCTAACTCATATTATTAGCCATATTATGCTTATATGATCGATAGAACGACAATTACTATACTCACTACTCTTAGTATTATCAATCTAACTCATATTATTAGCCATATTATGCTTATATTATCGATAGAACGACAATTACTATACTTCTTACTGTTATTATTATCAATCTAACTCATATTATTAGCCATATTATGCTTATATGATCGATAGTACGACAATTACTATACTCATTGCTCTTATTATTATCAATCTAACTCATATTATTAACCATATTATGCAATTATGATCGACAGAACGACAATTACTATACTTATTACACTTATTATTATCAATCTAACTCATATTATTAGCCATATTATGCTTATATGATCGATAGAACGAGAATTACTATACTCACTACTCTTAGTATTATCAATGTAACTCATATTATTAGCCATATTATGGTTATATTATCGATAGAACGACAATTACTATACTTATTACTGTTATTATTATCAATCTAACTCATATTATTAGCCATATTATGCTCATATGATCGAGAGAACGAGAATTACTGTACTCACTACTCTTAGTATTATCAATCTAACTCATATTATTAGCCATATTATGGTTATATGATCGATAGAACTACAATTACTATACTCATTACTCTTATTATTATCAATCCAACTCATGCTATTAGCCATATTATGGTTATATGATCGATATAACGACAATTACTATACTTATTACTCTTATTATTATCAATCTAACTCATATTATTAAACATATTATGCAGATATGATCGATAGAACGACATTTACTATACTTATTACTCTTATTATTATCAATCTAACTCATATTATTGGCCATATTGTGCTTATATGATCGATAGAACGACAATTACTATACTTATTACTTTTATTATTATCAATCTAACTCATATTATTAACCATAGTATGCAGATATGATCGATAGAACGACAATTACTATACTTCTTACACTTATTATTATCAATCTAACTCATATTATTAGCCATATTACGCTTATATGATCGATAGAACGACAATTACTATACTTATTACTGTTATTATTATCAATCTGACTCATATTATTACCCATATTATGCTTAAATGATCGATAGAAGGACAATTACTATACTTATTACTGTTATTATTATCAATCTAACTCATATTATTAGCCATATTATGCTTAAATGATCGATAGATCTACAATTACAATACTCATTACTCTTATTATTATCAATCTAACTCATATTATTAGCCATATTATGCTTATATGATCGATAGAACGAGAATTACTATACTCACTACTCTTAGTATTATCAATCAAACTCATATTATTAGCCTTATTATGCTTATATGATCGATAGAACGACAATTACTATACTTATTACTCTTATTATTATCAATCTAACTCATATTATTAGCCATATTATGCTTATATGATCGATAGAACAAGAACTACTATACTCACTACTCTTAGTATTATCAATCTAACTCATATTATTAGCCATATTATGCTTATATTATCGATAGAACGAGAATTACTATACTCACTACTCTTAGTATTATCAATCTAACTCATATTATTAGCCATATTATGATTATATTATCGATAGAACGACAATTACTATACTTATTACTGTTATTATTATCAATCTAACTCATATTATTAGCCATATTATGCTTAAATGATCGATAGATCTACAATTACTATACTCATTACTCTTATTATTATCAATCTAACTCGTATTATTAGCCATATTATGCTTACATGATCGATAGAACGACAAATACTATACTTATTACTCTTATTATTATCAATCTAACTCATATTACTAGCCATATTATGCTTATATGATCGATAGAATGAGAATTACTGTACTCACTACTCTTAGTATTATCACTCTAACTCATATTATTAGCCATATTATGCTTATATTATCGATAGAACGACAATTACTATACTTCTTACTGTTATTATTATCAATCTAACTCATATTATTAGCCATATTATGCTTATATGATCGATAGTACGACAATTACTATACTCATTGCTCTTATTATTATCAATCTAACTCATATTATTAACCATATTATGCAATTATGATCGACAGAACGACAATTACTATACTTATTACACTTATTATTATCAATCTAACTCATATTATTAGCCATATTATGCTTATATGATCGATAGAACGAGAATTACTATACTCACTACTCTTAGTATTATCAATGTAACTCATATTATTAGCCATATTATGCTTATATGATCGATAGAACGAGAATTACTATACTCACTACTCTTAGTATTATCAATCAAACTCATATTATTAGCCTTATTATGCTTATATGATCGATAGAACGACAATTACTATACTTATTACTCTTATTATTATCAATCTAACTCATATTATTAGCCATATTATGCTTATATGATCGATAGAACAAGAACTACTATACTCACTACTCTTAGTATTATCAATCTAACTCATATTATTAGCCATATTATGCTTATATTATCGATAGAACGAGAATTACTATACTCACTACTCTTAGTATTATCAATCTAACTCATATTATTAGCCATATTATGATTATATTATCGATAGAACGACAATTACTATACTTATTACTGTTATTATTATCAATCTAACTCATATTATTAGCCATATTATGCTTAAATGATCGATAGATCTACAATTACTATACTCATTACTCTTATTATTATCAATCTAACTCGTATTATTAGCCATATTATGCTTACATGATCGATAGAACGACAAATACTATACTTATTACTCTTATTATTATCAATCTAACTCATATTACTAGCCATATTATGCTTATATGATCGATAGAATGAGAATTACTGTACTCACTACTCTTAGTATTATCACTCTAACTCATATTATTAGCCATATTATGCTTATATTATCGATAGAACGACAATTACTATACTTCTTACTGTTATTATTATCAATCTAACTCATATTATTAGCCATATTATGCTCATATGATCGAGAGAACGAGAATTACTGTACTCACTACTCTTAGTATTATCAATCTAACTCATATTATTAGCCATATTATGGTTATATGATCGATAGAACTACAATTACTATACTCATTACTCTTATTATTATCAATCCAACTCATGCTATTAGCCATATTATGGTTATATGATCGATATAACGACAATTACTATACTTATTACTCTTATTATTATCAATCTAACTCATATTATTAAACATATTATGCAGATATGATCGATAGAACGACATTTACTATACTTATTACTCTTATTATTATCAATCTAACTCATATTATTGGCCATATTGTGCTTATATGATCGATAGAACGACAATTACTATACTTATTACTTTTATTATTATCAATCTAACTCATATTATTAACCATAGTATGCAGATATGATCGATAGAACGACAATTACTATACTTCTTACACTTATTATTATCAATCTAACTCATATTATTAGCCATATTATGCTTATATGATCGATAGAACGACAATTACTATACTTATTACTGTTATTATTATCAATCTGACTCATATTATTACCCATATTATGCTTAAATGATCGATAGAAGGACAATTACTATACTTATTACTGTTATTATTATCAATCTAACTCATATTATTAGCCATATTATGCTTAAATGATCGATAGATCTACAATTACAATACTCATTACTCTTATTATTATCAATCTAACTCATATTATTAGCCATATTATGCTTATATGATCGATAGAACGAGAATTACTATACTCACTACTCTTAGTATTATCAATCTAACTCATATTATTAGCCTTATTATGCTTATATGATCGATAGAACGACAATTACTATACTTATTACTCTTATTATTATCAATCTAACTCATATTATTAGCCATATTATGCTTATATGATCGATAGAACAAGAACTACTATACTCACTACTCTTAGTATTATCAATCTAACTCATATTATTAGCCATATTATGCTTATATTATCGATAGAACGAGAATTACTATACTCACTACTCTTAGTATTATCAATCTAACTCATATTATTAGCCATATTATGATTATATTATCGATAGAACGACAATTACTATACTTATTACTGTTATTATTATCAATCTAACTCATATTATTAGCCATATTATGCTTAAATGATCGATAGATCTACAATTACTATACTCATTACTCTTATTATTATCAATCTAACTCGTATTATTAGCCATATTATGCTTACATGATCGATAGAACGACAAATACTATACTTATTACTCTTATTATTATCAATCTAACTCATATTACTAGCCATATTATGCTTATATGATCGATAGAATGAGAATTACTGTACTCACTACTCTTAGTATTATCACTCTAACTCATATTATTAGCCATATTATGCTTATATGATCGAGAGAACGACAATTACTATACTTATTACTCTTATTTTTATCAATCTAACTCATATTATTAGCCATATTATGCTTATATGATCGATAGAACGAGAATTACTATACTCACTACTCTTAGTATTATCAATCTAACTCATATTATTAGCCATATTATGGTTATATTATCGATAGAACGACAATTACTATACTTATTACTGTTATTATTATCAATCTGACTCATATTATTAGCCATATTATGCTTATATGATCGATAGCCCTACAATTACTATACTCATTACTCTTATTATTATCAATCTAACTCATATTATTAGCCATATTATGCTTATATGATCGATAGAACGAGAATTACTATACTCACTACTCTTAGTATTATCAATCTAACTCATATTATTAGCCATATTATGCTTATATGATCGATAGAACGACAATTACTATACTTATTACTCTTATTATTATCAATCTAACTCATATTATTAGCCATATTATGCTTATATGATCGATAGAACGAGAATTACTATACTCACTACTCTTAGTATTATCAATCTAACTCATATTATTAGCCATATTATGCTTATATTATCGATAGAACGACAATTACTTTACTTATTACTCTTATTATTATCAATCTAACTCATATTATTAACCATATTATGCAGATATGATCGATAGAACTACAATTACTATACTCATTACTCTTATTATTATCAATCTAACTCATATTATTAGCCATATTATGCTTAAATGATCGATAGAACGACAATTACTGTACTTATTACTCTTATTATTATCAATCTAACTCGTATTATTAGCCATATTATGCTTATATGATCGATAGAACGACAATTACTATACTTATTACTGTTATTATTATCAATCTAACTCATATTATTAGCCATATTATGCTTAAATGATCGATAGAATGAGAATTACTGTACTCACTACTCTTAGTATTATCAATCTAACTCATATTATTAGCCATATTATGCTTATATGATCGATAGAACGACAATTACTATACTTATTACTGTTATTATTATGAATCTGACTCATATTATTAGCCATATTATGCTTATATGATCGATAGCCCTACAATTACTATACTCATTACTCTTATTATTATCAATCCAACTCATATTATTACCCGTATTATGCTGATATGATCGATAGAACGACATTCACTATACTTATTACACTCACTATTATCAATCTAACTCATATTATTAACCATATTATGCAGATATGATCGATAGAACGACAATTACTATACTTATTACTCTTATTATTATCATTCTAACTCATATTATTAACCATATTATGCAGATATGATCGATAGAACGACAATTACTATACTTATTACTCTTATTATTATCAATCTAACTCATATTATTAGCCATATTGTGCTTATATGATCGATAGAACGACAATTACTATACTTATTACTCTTATTATTATAAATCTAACTCATATTATTACCCATATTATGCTGATATGATCGATAGAACGACATTCACTATACTTATTACACTCACTATTATCAATCTAACTCATATTATTAACCATATTATGCAGATATGATCGATAGAACGACAATTACTATACTTATTACTCTTATTATTATCATTCTAACTCATATTATTAACCGTATTATGCAGATATGATCGATAGAACTACAATTACTATACTCATTACTCTTATTATTATCAATCTAACTCATATTATTAGCCATATTATGCTTATATGATCGATAGAACGACAATTACTATACTCACTACTCTTAGTATTATCAATCTAACTCATATTATTAGCCATATTATGCTTATATTATCGATAGAACGACAATTACTATACTTCTTACTGTTATTATTATCAATCTAACTCATATTATTAGCCATATTATGCTTATATGATCGATAGTACGACAATTACTATACTCATTGCTCTTATTATTATCAATCTAACTCATATTATTAACCATATTATGCAATTATGATCGACAGAACGACAATTACTATACTTATTACACTTATTATTATCAATCTAACTCATATTATTAGCCATATTATGCTTATATGATCGATAGAACGACAATTACTATACTCATTACTCTTATTATTATCAATCTAACTCATATTATTAGCCATATTATGCTTATATGATCGATAGAATGAGAATTACTGTACTCACTACTCTTAGTATTATAACTCTAACTCATATTATTAGCCATATTATGCTTATATGATCGAGAGAACGACAATTACTATACTTATTACTCTTATTTTTATCAATCTAACTCATATTATTAGCCATATTATGCTTAAATGATCGATAGAATGAGAATTACTGTACTCACTACTCTTAGTATTATCAATCTAACTCATATTATTAGCCATATTATGCTTATATGATCGATAGAACGACAATTACTATACTTATTACTGTTATTATTATGAATCTGACTCATATTATTAGCCATATTATGCTTATATGATCGATAGCCCTACAATTACTATACTCATTACTCTTATTATTATCAATCCAACTCATATTATTACCCGTATTATGCTGATATGATCGATAGAACGACATTCACTATACTTATTACACTCACTATTATCAATCTAACTCATATTATTAACCATATTATGCAGATATGATCGATAGAACGACAATTACTATACTTATTACTCTTATTATTATCATTCTAACTCATATTATTAACCATATTATGCAGATATGATCGATAGAACGACAATTACTATACTTATTACTCTTATTATTATCAATCTAACTCATATTATTAGCCATATTGTGCTTATATGATCGATAGAACGACAATTACTATACTTATTACTCTTATTATTATAAATCTAACTCATATTATTACCCATATTATGCTGATATGATCGATAGAACGACATTCACTATACTTATTACACTCACTATTATCAATCTAACTCATATTATTAACCATATTATGCAGATATGATCGATAGAACGACAATTACTATACTTATTACTCTTATTATTATCATTCTAACTCATATTATTAACCGTATTATGCAGATATGATCGATAGAACTACAATTACTATACTCATTACTCTTATTATTATCAATCTAACTCATATTATTAGCCATATTATGCTTATATGATCGATAGAACGACAATTACTATACTCACTACTCTTAGTATTATCAATCTAACTCATATTATTAGCCATATTATGCTTATATTATCGATAGAACGACAATTACTATACTTCTTACTGTTATTATTATCAATCTAACTCATATTATTAGCCATATTATGCTTATATGATCGATAGTACGACAATTACTATACTCATTGCTCTTATTATTATCAATCTAACTCATATTATTAACCATATTATGCAATTATGATCGACAGAACGACAATTACTATACTTATTACACTTATTATTATCAATCTAACTCATATTATTAGCCATATTATGCTTATATGATCGATAGAACGACAATTACTATACTCATTACTCTTATTATTATCAATCTAACTCATATTATTAGCCATATTATGCTTATATGATCGATAGAACGACAATTACTATACTCACTACTCTTAGTATTATCAATCTAACTCATATTATTAGCCATATTATGCTTATATTATCGATAGAACGACAATTACTATACTCACTACTCTTAGTATTATCAATCTAACTCATATTATTAGCCATATTATGATTATATTATCGATAGAACGACAATTACTATACTTATTACTGTTATTATTATCAATCTAACTCATATTATTAGCCATATTATGCTTAAATGATCGATAGATCTACAATTACTATACTCATTACTCTTATTATTATCAATCTAACTCGTATTATTAGCCATATTATGCTTACATGATCGATAGAACGACAAATACTATACTTATTACTCTTATTATTATCAATCTAACTCATATTACTAGCCATATTATGCTTATATGATCGATAGAATGAGAATTACTGTACTCACTACTCTTAGTATTATCACTCTAACTCATATTATTAGCCATATTATGCTTATATGATCGAGAGAACGACAATTACTATACTTATTACTCTTATTTTTATCAATCTAACTCATATTATTAGCCATATTATGCTTATATGATCGATAGAACGAGAATTACTATACTCACTACTCTTAGTATTATCAATCTAACTCATATTATTAGCCATATTATGGTTATATTATCGATAGAACGACAATTACTATACTTATTACTGTTATTATTATCAATCTGACTCATATTATTAGCCATATTATGCTTAAATGATCGATAGAACTGCAATTACTATACTCATTACTCTTATTATTATCAATCTAACTCATATTATTAGCCATATTATGCTTATATGATCGATAGAACGAGAATTACTATACTCACTACTCTTAGTATTATCAATCTAACTCATATTATTAGCCATATTATGCTTATATGATCGATAGAACGACAATTACTATACTTATTACTCTTATTATTATCAATCTAACTCATATTATTAGCCATATTATGCTTATATGATCGATAGAACGAGAATTACTATACTCACTACTCTTAGTATTATCAATCTAACTCATATTATTAGCCATATTATGCTTATATTATCGATAGAACGACAATTACTTTACTTATTACTCTTATTATTATCAATCTAACTCATATTATTAACCATATTATGCAGATATGATCGATAGAACTACAATTACTATACTCATTACTCTTATTATTATCAATCTAACTCATATTATTAGCCATATTATGCTTAAATGATCGATAGAACGACAATTACTGTACTTATTACTCTTATTATTATCAATCTAACTCGTATTATTAGCCATATTATGCTTATATGATCGATAGAACGACAATTACTATACTTATTACTGTTATTATTATCAATCTAACTCATATTATTAGCCATATTATGCTTAAATGATCGATAGAATGAGAATTACTGTACTCACTACTCTTAGTATTATCAATCTAACTCATATTATTAGCCATATTATGCTTATATGATCGATAGAACGACAATTACTATACTTATTACTGTTATTATTATGAATCTGACTCATATTATTAGCCATATTATGCTTATATGATCGATAGCCCTACAATTACTATACTCATTACTCTTATTATTATCAATCCAACTCATATTATTACCCGTATTATGCTGATATGATCGATAGAACGACATTCACTATACTTATTACACTCACTATTATCAATCTAACTCATATTATTAACCATATTATGCAGATATGATCGATAGAACGACAATTACTATACTTATTACTCTTATTATTATCATTCTAACTCATATTATTAACCATGTTATGCAGATATGATCGATAGAACGACAATTACTATACTTATTACTCTTATTATTATCAATCTAACTCATATTATTAGCCATATTGTGCTTATATGATCGATAGAACGACAATTACTATACTTATTACTCTTATTATTATAAATCTAACTCATATTATTACCCATATTATGCTGATATGATCGATAGAACGACATTCACTATACTTATTACACTCACTATTATCAATCTAACTCATATTATTAACCATATTATGCAGATATGATCGATAGAACGACAATTACTATACTTATTACTCTTATTATTATCATTCTAACTCATATTATTAACCGTATTATGCAGATATGATCGATAGAACTACAATTACTATACTCATTACTCTTATTATTATCAATCTAACTCATATTATTAGCCATATTATGCTTATATGATCGATAGAACGACAATTACTATACTCACTACTCTTAGTATTATCAATCTAACTCATATTATTAGCCATATTATGCTTATATTATCGATAGAACGACAATTACTATACTTCTTACTGTTATTATTATCAATCTAACTCATATTATTAGCCATATTATGCTTATATGATCGATAGTACGACAATTACTATACTCATTGCTCTTATTATTATCAATCTAACTCATATTATTAACCATATTATGCAATTATGATCGACAGAACGACAATTACTATACTTATTACACTTATTATTATCAATCTAACTCGTATTATTAGCCATATTATGCTTATATGATCGATAGAACGACAATTACTATACTTATTACTGTTATTATTATCAATCTAACTCATATTATTAGCCATATTATGCTTAAATGATCGATAGAATGAGAATTACTGTACTCACTACTCTTAGTATTATCAATCTAACTCATATTATTAGCCATATTATGCTTATATGATCGATAGAACGACAATTACTATACTTATTACTGTTATTATTATGAATCTGACTCATATTATTAGCCATATTATGCTTATATGATCGATAGCCCTACAATTACTATACTCATTACTCTTATTATTATCAATCCAACTCATATTATTACCCGTATTATGCTGATATGATCGATAGAACGACATTCACTATACTTATTACACTCACTATTATCAATCTAACTCATATTATTAACCATATTATGCAGATATGATCGATAGAACGACAATTACTATACTTATTACTCTTATTATTATCATTCTAACTCATATTATTAACCATGTTATGCAGATATGATCGATAGAACGACAATTACTATACTTATTACTCTTATTATTATCAATCTAACTCATATTATTAGCCATATTGTGCTTATATGATCGATAGAACGACAATTACTATACTTATTACTCTTATTATTATAAATCTAACTCATATTATTACCCATATTATGCTGATATGATCGATAGAACGACATTCACTATACTTATTACACTCACTATTATCAATCTAACTCATATTATTAACCATATTATGCAGATATGATCGATAGAACGACAATTACTATACTTATTACTCTTATTATTATCATTCTAACTCATATTATTAACCGTATTATGCAGATATGATCGATAGAACTACAATTACTATACTCATTACTCTTATTATTATCAATCTAACTCATATTATTAGCCATATTATGCTTATATGATCGATAGAACGACAATTACTATACTCACTACTCTTAGTATTATCAATCTAACTCATATTATTAGCCATATTATGCTTATATTATCGATAGAACGACAATTACTATACTTCTTACTGTTATTATTATCAATCTAACTCATATTATTAGCCATATTATGCTTATATGATCGATAGTACGACAATTACTATACTCATTGCTCTTATTATTATCAATCTAACTCATATTATTAACCATATTATGCAATTATGATCGACAGAACGACAATTACTATACTTATTACACTTATTATTATCAATCTAACTCATATTATTAGCCATATTATGCTTATATGATCGATAGAACGACAATTACTATACTCATTACTCTTATTATTATCAATCTAACTCATATTATTAGCCATATTATGCTTATATGATCGATAGAACGACAATTACTATACTCACTACTCTTAGTATTATCAATCTAACTCATATTATTAGCCATATTATGCTTATATTATCGATAGAACGACAATTACTATACTTATTACTGTTATTATTATCAATCTAACTCATATTATTAACCATATTATGCAATTATGATCGACAGAACGACAATTACTATACTTATTACACTTATTATTATCAATCTAACTCATATTATTAGCCATATTATGCTTATATGATCGGTAGAACGACAATTACTATACTCATTACTCTTATTATTATCAATCTAACTCATATTATTAGCCATATTATGCTTATATGATCGATAGAACGACAATTACTATACTCACTACTCTTAGTATTATCAATCTAACTCATATTATTAGCCATATTATGCTTATATTATCGATAGAACGACAATTACTATACTTATTACTGTTATTATTATCAATCTAACTCATATTATTAGCCTTATTATGCTTATATGATCGATAGAACGACAATTACTGTACTTATTACTCTTATTATTATCAATCTAACTCATATTATTAGCCAGATTATGCTTATATGATCGATAGAACGACAATTACTATACTTATTACTCTTATTATTATCAATCTAACTCATATTATTAGACATATTGTGCTTATATGAGCGATAGAACTACAATTACTATATTTATTACACTCACTATTATCAATCTAACTCATATTATTAACCATATTATGCAGATATGATCGATAGAACGACAATTACTATACTCATTACTCTTATTATTATCAATCTAACTCATGCTATTAGCCATATTATGGTTATATCATCGATAGAACGACAATTACTATACTCACTACTCTTAGTATTATCAATCTAACTCATATTATTAGCCATATTATGCTTATATTATCGATAGAACGACAATTACTATACTTATTACTGTTATTATTATCAATCTAACTCATAATATTAGCCATATTATGCTTATATGATCGATAGAATGAGAATTACTATACTCACTACTCTTAGTATTATCACTCTAACTCATATTATTAACCATATTATGCTCATATGATCGAGAGAACGAGAATTACTATACTTATTACTCTTATTATTATCAATCTAACTCATATTATTAGCCATATTATGCTTATATGATCGATAGAACGAGAATTACTATACTCACTACTCTTAGTATTATCAATCTAACTCATATTATTAGCCATATTATGCACATATGATCGATAGAACGACAATTACTATACTTCTTACACTTATTATTATCAATCTAACTCATATTATTAGCCATATTATGCTTATATGATCGATAGAACGACAATTACTATACTTATTACTGTTATTATTATCAATCTGACTCATATTATTACCCATATTATGCTTAAATGATCGATAGAAGGACAATTACTATACTTATTACTGTTATTATTATCAATCTAACTCATATTATTAGCCATATTATGCTTAAATGATCGATAGATCTACAATTACTATACTCATTACTCTTATTATTATCAATCTAACTCATATTATTAGCCATATTATGCTTATATGATCGATAGAACGAGAATTACTATACTCACTACTCTTAGTATTATCAATCTAACTCATATTATTAGCCTTATTATGCTTATATGATCGATAGAACGACAATTACTATACTTATTACTCTTATTATTATCAATCTAACTCATATTATTAGCCATATTATGCTTATATGATCGATAGAACGAGAATTACTATACTCACTACTCTTAGTATTATCAATCTAACTCATATTATTAGCCATATTATGCTTATATTATCGATAGAACGACAATTACTATACTTATTACTGTTATTATTATCAATCTGACTCATATTATTACCCATATTATGCTTAAATGATCGATAGAACGACTATTACTATACTTATTACTCTTATTATTATCAATCTAACTCATATTATTAGCCATATTATGCAGATATGATCGATAGAACGACAATTACTATACTTCTTACACTTATTATTATCAATCTAACTCATATTATTAGCCATATTATGCTTATATGATCGATAGTACGACAATTACTATACTCATTACTCTTATTATTATCAATCTAACTCATATTATTAACCATATTATGCAGATATGATCGATAGAACGACAATTACTATACTTATTACTCTTATTATTATAAACCTAACTCATATTATTAGCCATATTATGCTTATATTATCGATAGAACGACAATTACTATACTTATTACTGTTATTATTATCAATCTGACTCATATTATTACCCATATTATGCTTAAATGATCGATAGAACGACAATTACTATACTTATTACTGTTATTATTATCAATCTAACTCATATTATTAGCCATATTATGCTTAAATGATCGATAGATCTACAATTACTATACTCATTACTCTTATTATTATCAATCTAACTCATATTATTAGCCATATTATGCTTATATGATCGACAGAACGAGAATTACTATACTCACTACTCTTAGTATTATCAATCTAACTCATATTATTAGCCTTATTATGCTTATATGATCGATAGAACGACAATTACTATACTTATTACTCTTATTATTATCAATCTAACTCATATTATTAGCCATATTATGCTTATATGATCCATAGAACGAGAACTACTATACTTATTACTGTTATTATTATCAATCTAACTCATATTATTAGCCATATTATGCTTGAATGATCGATAGATCTACAATTACTATACTCACTACTCTTGTTATTATCAATCTAACTCATATTATTAGCCATATTATGCTTATATGATCGATAGAACGAGAATTACTATACTCACTACTCTTAGTATTATCAATCTAACTCATATTATTAGCCATATTATGCTTATATTATCGATAGAACAACAATTACTATACTTATTACTGTTATTATTATCAATCTGACTCATATTATTACCCATATTATGCTTAAATGATCGAGAGAACGACAATTACTATACTTATTACTCTTATTATTATCAATCTAACTCATATTATTAGCCATATTATGCTTAAATGATCGATAGATCTACAATTACTATACTCATTACTCTTATTATTATCAATCTAACTCATATTATTAGCCATATTATGCTTCTATGATCGATAGAACGACAATTACTATACTCACTACTCTTAGTATTATCAATCTAACTCATATTATTAGCCTTATTATGCTTATATGATCGATAGAACGACAATTACTATACTTATTACTCTTATTATTATCAATCTAACTCATATTATTAGCCATATTATGCTTATATGATCGATAGAACGAGAACTACTATACTCACTACTCTTAGTATTATCAATCTAACTCATATTATTAGCCATATTATGCTTATATTATCGATAGAACGACAAATACTATACTTAGTACTCTTATTATTATCAATCTAACTCATATTATTAGCCATATTATGCTTATATGATCGAGAGAACGACAATTACTATACTTATTACTCTTATTATTATCAATCTAACTCATATTATTAGCCATATTATGCTTATATGATCGATAGAACGAGAACTACTATACTCACTACTCTTAGTATTATCAATCTAACTCATATTATTAGCCATATTATGCTTATATTATCGATAGAACGACAAATACTATACTTAGTACTCTTATTATTATCAATCTAACTCATATTATTAGCCATATTATGCTTCTATGATCGATAGAACGACAATTACTATACTCACTACTCTTAGTATTATCAATCTAACTCATATTATTAGCCTTATTATGCTTATATGATCGATAGAACGACAATTACTATACTTATTACTCTTATTATTATCAATCTAACTCATATTATTAGCCATATTATGCTTATATGATCGATAGAACGAGAACTACTATACTCACTACTCTTAGTATTATCAATCTAACTCATATTATTAGCCATATTATGCTTATATTATCGATAGAACGACAAATACTATACTTAGTACTCTTATTATTATCAATCTAACTCATATTATTAGCCATATTATGCTTCTATGATCGATAGAACGACAATTACTATACTCACTACTCTTAGTATTATCAATCTAACTCATATTATTAGCCTTATTATGCTTATATGATCGATAGAACGACAATTACTATACTTATTACTCTTATTATTATCAATCTAACTCATATTATTAGCCATATTATGCTTATATGATCGATAGAACGAGAACTACTATACTCACTACTCTTAGTATTATCAATCTAACTCATATTATTAGCCATATTATGCTTATATTATCGATAGAACGACAAATACTATACTTAGTACTCTTATTATTATCAATCTAACTCATATTATTAGCCATATTATGCTTATATGATCGAGAGAACGACAATTACTATACTTATTACTCTTATTATTATCAATCTGACTCATATTATTACTCATATTATGCTTAAATGATCGATAGAACGACAATTACTATACTTATTACTCTTATTATTATCAATCTAATTCATATTATTAGCCATATTATGCTTATATGATCGATAGAACGACAAATACTATACTTAGTACTCTTATTATTATCAATCTAACTCATATTATTAGCCATATTATGCTTATATGATCGAGAGAACGACAATTACTATACTTATTACTCTTATTATTATCAATCTAACTCATATTATTAGCCATATTATGCTTATATGATCGATAGAACGAGAATTACTATACTCACTACTCTTAGTATTATCAATCTAACTCATATTATTAGCCATATTATGGTTATATTATCGATAGAACGACAATTACTATACTTATTACTGTTATTATTATCAATCTAACTCATATTATTAGCCATATTATGCTTGAATGATCGATAGATCTACAATTACTATACTCACTACTCTTGTTATTATCAATCTAACTCATATTATTAGCCATATTATGCTTATATGATCGATAGAACGAGAATTACTATACTCACTACTCTTAGTATTATCAATCTAACTCATATTATTAGCCATATTATGCTTATATTATCGATAGAACAACAATTACTATACGTATTACTGTTATTATTATCAATCTGACTCATATTATTACCCATATTATGCTTAAATGATCGATAGAACGACAATTACTATACTTATTACTGTTATTATTATCAATCTAACTCATATTATTAGCCATATTATGCTTAAATGATCGATAGATCTACAATTACTATACTCATTACTCTTATTATTATCAATCTAACTCATATTATTAGCCATATTATGCTTATATGATCGATAGAACGAAAATTACTATACTCACTACTCTTAGTGTTATCAATCTAACTCATATTATTAGCCATATTATGGTTATATTATCGATAGAACCACAATTACTATACTTATTACTGTTATTATTATCAATCTAACTCATATTATTAGCCATATTATGCTTAAATGATCGATAGATCTACAATTACTATACTCATTACTCTTATTATTATCAATCTAACTCATATTATTAGCCATATTATGCTTATATGATCGATAGAACGAGAATTACTATACTCACTACTCTTAGTATTATCACTCTAACTCATATTATTAGCCATATTATGCTTATATGATCGAGAGAACGACAAATACTATACTTAGTACTCTTATTATTATCAATCTAACTCATATTATTAGCCATATTATGCTTCTATGATCGATAGAACGACAATTACTATACTCACTACTCTTAGTATTATCAATCTAACTCATATTATTAGCCTTATTATGCTTATATGATCGATAGAACGACAATTACTATACTTATTACTCTTATTATTATCAATCTAACTCATATTATTAGCCATATTATGCTTATATGATCGATAGAACGAGAACTACTATACTCACTACTCTTAGTATTATCAATCTAACTCATATTATTAGCCATATTATGCTTATATTATCGATAGAACGACAAATACTATACTTAGTACTCTTATTATTATCAATCTAACTCATATTATTAGCCATATTATGCTTATATGATCGAGAGAACGACAATTACTATACTTATTACTCTTATTATTATCAATCTGACTCATATTATTACTCATATTATGCTTAAATGATCGATAGAACGACAATTACTATACTTATTACTCTTATTATTATCAATCTAATTCATATTATTAGCCATATTATGCTTATATGATCGATAGAACGACAAATACTATACTTAGTACTCTTATTATTATCAATCTAACTCATATTATTAGCCATATTATGCTTATATGATCGAGAGAACGACAATTACTATACTTATTACTCTTATTATTATCAATCTAACTCATATTATTAGCCATATTATGCTTATATGATCGATAGAACGAGAATTACTATACTCACTACTCTTAGTATTATCAATCTAACTCATATTATTAGCCATATTATGGTTATATTATCGATAGAACGACAATTACTATACTTATTACTGTTATTATTATCAATCTAACTCATATTATTAGCCATATTATGCTTAAATGATCGATAGATCTACAATTACTATACTCATTACTCTTGTTATTATGAATCTAACTCATATTATTAGCCATATTATGCTTATATGATCGATAGAACGAGAATTACTATACTCACTACTCTTAGTATTATCAATCTAACTCATATTATTAGCCATATTATGCTTATATTATCGATAGAACAACAATTACTATACGTATTACTGTTATTATTATCAATCTGACTCATATTATTACCCATATTATGCTTAAATGATCGATAGAACGACAATTACTATACTTATTACTGTTATTATTATCAATCTAACTCATATTATTAGCCATATTATGCTTAAATGATCGATAGATCTACAATTACTATACTCATTACTCTTATTATTATCAATCTAACTCATATTATTAGCCATATTATGCTTATATGATCGATAGAACGAAAATTACTATACTCACTACTCTTAGTGTTATCAATCTAACTCATATTATTAGCCATATTATGGTTATATTATCGATAGAACCACAATTACTATACTTATTACTGCTATTATTATCAATCTAACTCATATTATTAGCCATATTATGCTTAAATGATCGATAGATCTACAATTACTATACTCATTACTCTTATTATTATCAATCTAACTCATATTATTAGCCATATTATGCTTATATGATCGATAGAACGAGAATTACTATACTCACTACTCTTAGTATTATCACTCTAACTCATATTATTAGCCATATTATGCTTATATGATCGAGAGAACGACAATCACTATACTTATTACTCTTATTATTATCAATCTAACTCATATTATTAGCCATATTATGCTTATATGATCGATAGAACGAGAATTACTATACTCACTACTCTTAGTATTATCAATCTAACTCATATTATTAGCCATATTATGGTTATATAATCGATAGAACGACAATTACTATACTTATTACTGTTATTATTATCAATCTAACTCATATATTAGCCATATTATGCATAAATGATCGATAGAACTACAATTACTATACTCATTACTCTTGTTATTATCAATCTAACTCATATTATTAGCCATATTATGCTTATATGATCGATAGAACGAGAATTACTATACTCACTACTCTTAGTATTATCAATCTAACTCATATTATTAGCCATATTATGCTTATATTATCGATAGAACAACAATTACTATACTTATTACTGTTATTATTATCAATCTGACTCATATTATTACCCATATTATGCTTAAATGATCGATAGAACGACAATTACTATACTTATTACTGTTATTATTATCAATCTAACTCATATTATTAGCCATATTATGCAGATATGATCGATAGAACGACAATTACTATACTTCTTACACTTATTATTATCAATCTAACTCATATTATTAGCCATATTATGCTTATATGATCGATAGTACGACAATTACTATACTCATTACTCTTATTATTATCTATCTAACTCATATTATTAACCATATTATGCAGATATGATCGATAGAACGACAATTACTATACTTATTACTCTTATTATTATAAACCTAACTCATATTATTAGCCATATTATGCTTATATTATCGATAGAACGACAATTACTATACTTATTACTGTTATTATTATAAACCTAACTCATATTATTAGCCATATTATGCTTATATGATCGATAGAACGACAATTACTGTACTTATTACTCTTATTATTATCAATCTAACTCATATTATTAGCCATATTATGCTTATATGATCGATAGAACGACAATTACTATACTTATTACTCCTATTATTATCAATCTAACTCATATTATTAGACATATTGTGCTTATATGAGCGATAGAACTGCAATTACTATATTTATTACACTCACTATTATCAATCTAACTCATATTATTAACCATATTATGCAGATATGATCGATAGAACGACAATTACTATACTCATTGCTCTTATTATTATCAATCTAACTCATATTATTAACCATATTATGCAGATATGATCGATAGAACGAGAACTACTATACTCACTACTCTTAGTATTATCAATCTAACTCATATTATTAGCCATATTATGCTTATATTATCGGTAGAACGACAATTACTATACTTATTACTGTTATTATTATCAATCTGACTCATATTATTACCCATATTATGCTTAAATGATCGATAGAACGACAATTACTATACTTATTACTCTTATTATTATCAATCTAATTCATATTATTAGCCATATTATGCTTATATGATCGATAGAACGACAAATACTATACTTATTACTCTTATTATTATCAATCTAACTCATATTATTAGCCATATTCTGCTTAAATGATCGATAGATCTACAATTACTAAACTCATTACTCTTATTATTATCAATCTAACTCATATTATTAGCCATATTATGCTTATATGATCGATAGAACGAGAATTACTATACTCACTACTCTTAGTATTATCACTCTAACTCATATTATTAGCCATATTATGCTTATATGATCGAGAGAACGACAATCACTATACTTATTACTCTTATTATTATCAATCTAACTCATATTATTAGCCATATTATGCTTATATGATCGATAGAACGAGAATTACTATACTCACTACTCTTAGTATTATCAATCTAACTCATATTATTAGCCATATTATGGTTATATTATCGATAGAACGACAATTACTATACTTATTACTGTTATTATTATCAATCTAACTCATATATTAGCCATATTATGCATAAATGATCGATAGAACTACAATTACTATACTCATTACTCTTGTTATTATCAATCTAACTCATATTATTAGCCATATTATGCTTATATGATCGATAGAACGAGAATTACTATACTCACTACTCTTAGTATTATCAATCTAACTCATATTATTAGCCATATTATGCTTATATTATCTATAGAACAACAATTACTATACTTATTACTGTTATTATTATCAATCTGACTCATATTATTACCCATATTATGCTTAAATGATCGATAGAACGACAATTACTATACTTATTACTGTTATTATTATCAATCTAACTCATATTATTAGCCATATTATGCTTAAATGATCGATAGATCTACAATTACTATACTCATTACTCTTATTATTATCAATCTAACTCATATTATTAGCCATATTATGCTTAAATGATCGATAGATCTACAATTACTATACTCATTACTCTTATTATTATCAATCTAACTCGTATTATTAGCCATATTATGCTTACATGATCGATAGAACGACAAATACTATACTTATTACTCTTATTATTATCAATCTAACTCATATTACTAGCCATATTATGCTTATATGATCGATAGAATGAGAATTACTGTACTCACTACTCTTAGTATTATCACTCTAACTCATATTATTAGCCATATTATGCTTATATGATCGAGAGAACGACAATTACTATACTTATTACTCTTATTATTATCAATCTAACTCATATTATTAGCCATATTATGCTTATATGATCGATAGAACGAGAATTACTATACTCACTACTCTTAGTATTATCAATCTAACTCATATTATTAGCCATATTATGGTTATATTATCGATAGAACGACAATTACTATACTTATTACTGTTATTATTATCAATCTAACTCATATTATTAGCCATATTATGCTTAAATGATCGATAGATCTACAATTACTATACTCATTACTCTTGTTATTATGAATCTAACTCATATTATTAGCCATATTATGCTTATATGATCGATAGATCTACAATTACTATACTCATTACTCTTATTATTATCAATCTAACTCATATTATTAGCCATATTATGCTTATATGATCGATAGAACGAGAATTACTATACTCACTACTCTTAGTGTTATCAATCTAACTCATATTATTAGCCATATTATGGTTATATTATCGATAGAACGACAATTACTATACTTATTACTGTTATTATTATCAATCTAACTCATGTTATTAGCCATATTATGCTTAAATGATCGATAGATCTACAATTACTATACTCATTACTCTTATTATTATCAATCTAACTCATATTATTAGCCATATTATGCTTATATGATCGATAGAACGAGAATTACTATACTCACTACTCTTAGTATTATCACTCTAACTCATATTATTAGCCATATTATGCTTATATGATCGATAGAACGAGAATTACTATACTCACTACTCTTAGTATTATCAATCTAACTCATATTATTAGCCATATTATGGTTATATTATCGATAGAACGACAATTACTATATTTATTACTGTTATTATTATCAATCTGACTCATATTATTACCCATATTATGCTTAAATGATCGATAGAACGACAATTACTATACTTATTACTGTTATTATTATCAATCTAACTCATATTATTAGCCATATTATGCTTAAATGATCGATAGATCTACAATTACTATACTCATTACTCTTATTATTATCAATCTAACTCATATTATTAGCCATATTATGCTTAAATGATCGATAGATCTACAATTACTATACTCATTACTCTTATTATTATCAATCTAACTCGTATTATTAGCCATATTATGCTTACATGATCGATAGAACGACAAATACTATACTTATTACTCTTATTATTATCAATCTAACTCATATTACTAGCCATATTATGCTTATATGATCGATAGAATGAGAATTACTGTACTCACTACTCTTAGTATTATCACTCTAACTCATATTATTAGCCATATTATGCTTATATGATCGAGAGAACGACAATTACTATACTTATTACTCTTATTATTATCAATCTAACTCATATTATTAGCCATATTATGCTTATATGATCGATAGAACGAGAATTACTATACTCACTACTCTTAGTATTATCAATCTAACTCATATTATTAGCCATATTATGGTTATATTATCGATAGAACGACAATTACTATATTTATTACTGTTATTATTATCAATCTAACTCATATTATTAGCCATATTATGCTTAAATGATCGATAGATCTACAATTACTATACTCATTACTCTTGTTATTATGAATCTAACTCATATTATTAGCCATATTATGCTTATATGATCGATAGAACGAGAATTACTATACTCACTACTCTTAGTATTATCAATCTAACTCATATTATTAGCCATATTATGCTTATATTATCGATAGAACAACAATTACTATACGTATTACTGTTATTATTATCAATCTGACTCATATTATTACCCATATTATGCTTAAATGATCGATAGAACGACAATTACTATACTTATTACTGTTATTATTATCAATCTAACTCATATTATTAGCCATATTATGCTTAAATGATCGATATATCTACAATTACTATACTCATTACTCTTATTATTATCAATCTAACTCATATTATTAGCCATATTATGCTTATATGATCGATAGAACGAGAATTACTATACTCACTACTCTTAGTGTTATCAATCTAACTCATATTATTAGCCATATTATGGTTATATTATCGATAGAACGACAATTACTATACTTATTACTGTTATTATTATCAATCTAACTCATATTATTAGCGATATTATGCTTAAATGATCGATAGATCTACAATTACTATACTCATTACTCTTATTATTATCAATCTAACTCATATTATTAGCCATATTATGCTTATATGATCGATAGAACGAGAATTACTATACTCACTACTCTTAGTATTATCACTCTAACTCATATTATTAGCCATATTATGCTTATATGATCGAGAGAACGACAATCACTATACTTATTACTCTTATTATTATCAATCTAACTCATATTATTAGCCATATTATGCTTAAATGATCGATAGATCTACAATTACTATACTCATTACTCTTGTTATTATGAATCTAACTCATATTATTAGCCATATTATGCTTATATGATCGATAGAACGAGAATTACTATACTCACTACTCTTAGTGTTATCAATCTAACTCATATTATTAGCCATATTATGGTTATATTATCGATAGAACGACAATTACTATACTTATTACTGTTATTATTATCAATCTAACTCATATTATTAGCCATATTATGCTTAAATGATCGATAGATCTACAATTACTATACTCATTACTCTTATTATTATCAATCTAACTCATATTATTAGCCATATTATGCTTATATGATCGATAGAACGAGAATTACTATACTCACTACTCTTAGTATTATCACTCTAACTCATATTATTAGCCATATTATGCTTATATGATCGAGAGAACGACAATCACTATACTTATTACTCTTATTATTATCAATCTAACTCATATTATTAGCCATATTATGCT
>NW_027473721.1:0-22061 GCF_050947335.1 Megachile rotundata | reverse complement strand
TTCTATCGATAATATAACCATAATATGGCTAATAATATGAGTTACATTGATAATAATAAGAGTAATGAGTATAGTAATTGTAGTTCTATCGATCATATCTGCATAATATGGCTAATAATATGAGTTAGATTGATAATACTAAGAGTAGTGAGTATAGTAATTCTCGTTCTATCGATCATATAAGCATAATATGGCTAATAATATGAGTTAGATTGATAATAATAAGAGTAATAAGTATAGTAATTGTCGTTCTATCGATCATTTAAGCATAATATGGCTAATAATATGAGTTAGATTGATAATAATAACAGTAATAAGTATAGTAATTGTCGTTCTATCGATAATATAACCATAATATGGCTGATAATATGTGTTAGATTGATAATACTAAGAGTAGTGAGTATAGTAATTCTCGTTCTATCGATCATATAAGCATAATATGGCTAATAATATGAGTTAGATTGATAATAATAAGAGTTATAAGTACAGTAATTGTCGTTCTATCGATCATATAAGCATAATAAGGCTAATATTATGAGTTAGAGTGATAATACTAAGAGTAGTGAGTATAGTAATTCTCATTCTATCGATCATATAAGCATAATATGGCTAATAATATGAGTTAGATTGATAATAATAAGAGTAATAAGTATAGTAATTGTAGTTCTATCGATCATATCTGCATAATATGGTTAATAATATGAGTTAGATTCATAACAATAAGAGTAATAAGTATAGTAATTGTCGTTCTATCGATCATATAAGCATAATATGGCTAATAATATGAGTTACATTGATAATAATAAGAGTAATAAGTATAGTAATTGTCGTTCTCTCGATCATATAAGCATAATATGGCTAATAATATGAGTTAGAGTGATAACACTAAGAGTAGTGAGTATAGTAATTCTCATTCTGTCGATCATATAAGCATAATAAGGCTAATAATATGAGTTAGATTGATAATAATATCAGTAATAAGTATAGTAATTGTGGTTCTATCGATAATATAACCATAATATGGCTAATAATATGAGTTAGATTGATAATACTAAGAGTAGTGAGTATAGTAATTCTCTTTCTATCGATCATAAAAGCATAATATGGCTAATAATATGAGTTAGATTGATAACAATGAGAGTAATGAGTATAGTAATTGTAGTTCTATCGATCATATCTGCATAATATGGTTAATAATATGAGTTGGATTGATAATAATAAGAGTAATGAGTATAGTAATTGTAGTTCTATCGATCATATCTGCATAATATGATTAATAATATGAGTTAGAATGATAATAATAAGAGTAATAAGTTTAGTAATTGTCGTTCTATCGATCATATAAGCATAATATGGCTAATAATATGAGTTACATTGATAATAATAAGAGTAATAAGTATAGTAATTGTCGTTCTCTCGATCATATAAGCATAATATGGCTAATAATATGAGTTAGAGTGATAACACTAAGAGTAGTGAGTATAGTAATTCTCATTCTGTCGATCATATAAGCATAATATGGCTAATAATATGAGTTAGATTGATAATAATATCAGTAATAAGTATAGTAATTGTCGTTCTGTCGATCATATCTGCATAATATGGTTAATAATATGAGTTAGATTGATAATAGTGAGTGCAATAACTATAGTGAATGTCGTTCTATCGATCATATCAGCATAATATGGGTAATATTATGAGTTGGATTGATAATAATGAGAGTAATGAGTATAGTAATTGTAGTTCTATCGATCATATCTGCATAATATGGTTAATAATATGAGTTAGAATGATAATAATAAGAGTAATAAGTTTAGTAATTGTCGTTCTATCGATCATATCTGCATAATATGGTTAATAATATGAGTTAGATTGATAATACTAAGAGTAGCGAGTATAGTAATTCTCGTTCTATCGATCATATAAGCATAATATGGCTAATAATATGAGTTAGATTGATAATAATAAGAGTAATGAGTATATTAATTGTAGTTCTATCGATCATTTAAACATAATATGGCTAATAATATGAGTTAGATTGATAATACTAAGAGTAGCGAGTATAGTAATTCTCGTTCTATCGATCATATAAGCATAATATGGCTAATAATATGAGTTAGATTGGTAATAATAAGAGTAATAAGTATAGTAATTGTCGTTCTATCGATCACATAAGCATAATATGGCTAATAATATGAGTTAGATTGATAATACTAAGAGTAGTGAGTATAGTAATTCTCGTTCTATCGATCATATAAGCATAATATGGCTAATAATATGAGTTAGATTGATAATAATAAGAGTAATAAGTATAGTAATTGTCGTTCTATCGATCATTTAAGCATAATATGGCTAATAATATGAGTTAGATTGATAATAATAACAGTAATAAGTATAGTAATTGTCGTTCTATCGATAATATAACCATAATATGGCTGATAATATGTGTTAGATTGATAATACTAAGAGTAATAAGTACAGTAATTGTCGTTCTATCGATCATATAAGCATAATAAGGCTAATATTATGAGTTAGAGTGATAATACTAAGAGTAGTGAGTACAGTAATTCTCATTCTATCGATCATATAAGCATAATATGGCTAATAATATGAGTTAGATTGATAATAATAAGAGTAATAAGTATAGTAATTGTAGTTCTATCGATCATATCTGCATAATATGGTTAATAATATGAGTTAGATTCATAACAATAAGAGTAATAAGTATAGCAATTGTCGTTCTATCGATCATATAAGCATAATATGGCTAATAATATGAGTTACATTGATAATAATAAGAGTAATAAGTATAGTAATTGTCGTTCTCTCGATCATATAAGCATAATATGGCTAATAATATGAGTTAGAGTGATAACACTAAGAGTAGTGAGTATAGTAATTCTCATTCTGTCGATCATATAAGCATAATATGGCTAATAATATGAGTTAGATTGATAATAATATCAGTAATAAGTATAGTAATTGTGGTTCTATCGATAATATAACCATAATATGGCTAATAATATGAGTTAGATTGATAATACTAAGAGTAGTGAGTATAGTAATTCTCTTTCTATCGATCATAAAAGCATAATATGGCTAATAATATGAGTCAGATTGATAACAATGAGAGTAATGAGTATAGTAATTGTAGTTCTATCGATCATATCTGCATAATATGGTTAATAATATGAGTTAGAATGATAATAATAAGAGTAATAAGTTTAGTAATTGTCGTTCTGTCGATCATATCTGCATAATATGGTTAATAATATGAGTTAGATTGATAATAGTGAGTGTAATAACTATAGCGAATGTCGTTCTATCGATCATATCAGCATAATATGGGTAATATTATAAGTTGGATTGATAATAATAAGAGTAATGAGTATAGTAATTGTAGTTCTATCGATCATATAAGCATAATGTGGCTAATAATATGAGTTAGATTCATAATAATAAGAGTAATGAGGATAGTAATTGTCGTTCTATCGATCATTTAAGCATAATATGGCGAATAATATGAGTTGGGTTGATAAAAATAAGAATAATAAGTATAGTAATTGTCGTTCTATCGATCATATAAGCATAATATGGCTAATAATATGAGTCAGATTCATAATAATAAGAGTAATAAGTATAGTAATTGTCGTTCTATCGATCATATAAGCATAATATGGCTAATAATATGAGTTAGATTGGTAATAATAAGAGTAATAAGTATAGTAATTGTCGTTCTATCGATCATATAAGCATAATATGCCTAATAATATGAGTTAGATTGATAATACTAAGAGTAGTGAGTATAGTAATTCTCGTTCTATCGATCATATAAGCATAATATGGCTAATAATATGAGTTAGATTGATAATAATATCAGTAATAAGTATAGTAATTGTCGTTCTGTCGATCATATCTGCATAATATGGTTAATAATATGAGTTAGATTGATAATAGTGAGTGCAATAACTATAGTGAATGTCGTTCTATCGATCATATCAGCATAATATGGGTAATATTATGAGTTGGATTGATAATAATAAGAGTAATGAGTATAGTAATTGTAGTTCTATCGATCATATCTGCATAATATGATTAATAATATGAGTTAGAATGATAATAATAAGAGTAATAAGTTTAGTAATTGTCGTTCTATCGATCATATAAGCATAATATGGCTAATAATATGAGTTACATTGATAATAATAAGAGTAATAAGTATAGTAATTGTCGTTCTCTCGATCATATAAGCATAATATGGCTAATAATATGAGTTAGAGTGATAACACTAAGAGTAGTGAGTATAGTAATTCTCATTCTGTCGATCATATAAGCATAATATGGCTAATAATATGAGTTAGATTGATAATAATATCAGTAATAAGTATAGTAATTGTCGTTCTGTCGATCATATCTGCATAATATGGTTAATAATATGAGTTAGATTGATAATAGTGAGTGCAATAACTATAGTGAATGTCGTTCTATCGATCATATCAGCATAATATGGGTAATATTATGAGTTGGATTGATAATAATGAGAGTAATGAGTATAGTAATTGTAGTTCTATCGATCATATCTGCATAATATGGTTAATAATATGAGTTAGAATGATAATAATAAGAGTAATAAGTTTAGTAATTGTCGTTCTATCGATCATATCTGCATAATATGGTTAATAATATGAGTTAGATTGATAATACTAAGAGTAGCGAGTATAGTAATTCTCGTTCTATCGATCATATAAGCATAATATGGCTAATAATATGAGTTAGATTGATAATAATAAGAGTAATGAGTATATTAATTGTAGTTCTATCGATCATTTAAACATAATATGGCTAATAATATGAGTTAGATTGATAATACTAAGAGTAGCGAGTATAGTAATTCTCGTTCTATCGATCATATAAGCATAATATGGCTAATAATATGAGTTAGATTGGTAATAATAAGAGTAATAAGTATAGTAATTGTCGTTCTATCGATCACATAAGCATAATATGGCTAATAATATGAGTTAGATTGATAATACTAAGAGTAGTGAGTATAGTAATTCTCGTTCTATCGATCATATAAGCATAATATGGCTAATAATATGAGTTAGATTGATAATAATAAGAGTAATAAGTATAGTAATTGTCGTTCTATCGATCATTTAAGCATAATATGGCTAATAATATGAGTTAGATTGATAATAATAACAGTAATAAGTATAGTAATTGTCGTTCTATCGATAATATAACCATAATATGGCTGATAATATGTGTTAGATTGATAATACTAAGAGTAATAAGTACAGTAATTGTCGTTCTATCGATCATATAAGCATAATAAGGCTAATATTATGAGTTAGAGTGATAATACTAAGAGTAGTGAGTACAGTAATTCTCATTCTATCGATCATATAAGCATAATATGGCTAATAATATGAGTTAGATTGATAATAATAAGAGTAATAAGTATAGTAATTGTAGTTCTATCGATCATATCTGCATAATATGGTTAATAATATGAGTTAGATTCATAACAATAAGAGTAATAAGTATAGCAATTGTCGTTCTATCGATCATATAAGCATAATATGGCTAATAATATGAGTTACATTGATAATAATAAGAGTAATAAGTATAGTAATTGTCGTTCTCTCGATCATATAAGCATAATATGGCTAATAATATGAGTTAGAGTGATAACACTAAGAGTAGTGAGTATAGTAATTCTCATTCTGTCGATCATATAAGCATAATATGGCTAATAATATGAGTTAGATTGATAATAATATCAGTAATAAGTATAGTAATTGTGGTTCTATCGATAATATAACCATAATATGGCTAATAATATGAGTTAGATTGATAATACTAAGAGTAGTGAGTATAGTAATTCTCTTTCTATCGATCATAAAAGCATAATATGGCTAATAATATGAGTCAGATTGATAACAATGAGAGTAATGAGTATAGTAATTGTAGTTCTATCGATCATATCTGCATAATATGGTTAATAATATGAGTTAGAATGATAATAATAAGAGTAATAAGTTTAGTAATTGTCGTTCTGTCGATCATATCTGCATAATATGGTTAATAATATGAGTTAGATTGATAATAGTGAGTGTAATAACTATAGCGAATGTCGTTCTATCGATCATATCAGCATAATATGGGTAATATTATAAGTTGGATTGATAATAATAAGAGTAATGAGTATAGTAATTGTAGTTCTATCGATCATATAAGCATAATGTGGCTAATAATATGAGTTAGATTCATAATAATAAGAGTAATGAGGATAGTAATTGTCGTTCTATCGATCATTTAAGCATAATATGGCGAATAATATGAGTTGGGTTGATAAAAATAAGAATAATAAGTATAGTAATTGTCGTTCTATCGATCATATAAGCATAATATGGCTAATAATATGAGTCAGATTCATAATAATAAGAGTAATAAGTATAGTAATTGTCGTTCTATCGATCATATAAGCATAATATGGCTAATAATATGAGTTAGATTGGTAATAATAAGAGTAATAAGTATAGTAATTGTCGCTCTATCGATCATATAAGCATAATATGCCTAATAATATGGGTTAGATTGATAATACTAAGAGTAGTGAGTATAGTAATTCTCGTTCTATCGATCATATAAGCATAATGTGGCTAATAATATGAGTTAGATTGATAATAATAACAGTAATAGGTATAGTAATTGTCGTTCTATCGATAATATAACCATAATATGGCTAATAATATGAGTTAGATTGATAATACTAAGAGTAGTGAGTATAGTAATTCTCGTTCTATCGATCATATAAGCATAATATGGCTAATAATATGAGTTAGATTGGTAATAATAAGAGTAATAAGTATAGTAATTGTCGTTCTATCGATCACATAAGCATAATATGGCTAATAATATGAGTTAGATTGATAATACTAAGAGTAGTGAGTATAGTAATTCTCGTTCTATCGATCATATAAGCATAATATGGCTAATCATATGAGTTAGATTGATAATAATAAGAGTAATAAGTATAGTAATTGTCGTTCTATCGATCATTTAAGCATAATATGGCTAATAATATGAGTTAGATTGATAATAATAACAGTAATAAGTATAGTAATTGTCGTTCTATCGATAATATAACCATAATATGGCTGATAATATGTGTTAGATTGATAATACTAAGAGTAGTGAGTATAGTAATTCTCGTTCTATCGATCATATAAGCATAATATGGCTAATAATATGATTTAGATTGATAATAATAAGAGTAATAAGTACAGTAATTGTCGTTCTATCGATCATATAAGCATAATAAGGCTAATATTATGAGTTAGAGTGATAATACTAAGAGTAGTGAGTATAGTAATTCTCATTCTATCGATCATATAAGCATAATATGGCTAATAATATGAGTTAGATTGATAATAATAAGAGTAATAAGTATAGTAATTGTAGTTCTATCGATCATATCTGCATAATATGGTTAATAATATGAGTTAGATTCATAACGATAAGAGTAATAAGTATAGTAATTGTCGTTCTATCGATCATATAAGCATAATATGGCTAATAATATGAGTTACATTGATAATAATAAGAGTAATAAGTATAGTAATTGTCGTTCTCTCGATCATATAAGCATAATATGGCTAATAATATGAGTTAGAGTGATAACACTAAGAGTAGTGAGTATAGTAATTTTCATTCTGTCGATCATATAAGCATAATATGGCTAATAATATGAGTTAGATTGATAATAATATCAGTAATAAGTATAGTAATTGTGGTTCTATCGATAATATAACCATAATATGGCTAATAATATGAGTTAGATTGATAATACTAAGAGTAGTGAGTATAGTAATTCTCGTTCTATCGATCATATAAGCATAATGTGGCTAATAATATGAGTTAGATTGATAATAATAACAGTAATAAGTATAGTAATTGTCGTTCTATCGATAATATAACCATAATATGGCTAATAATATGAGTTAGATTGATAATACTAAGAGTAGTGAGTATAGTAATTATCGTTCTATCGATCATATAAGCATAATATGGCTAATAATATGAGTTAGATTGATAATAGTAAGAGTAATGAGTATATTAATTGTAGTTCTATCGATCATTTAAACATAATATGGCTAATAATATGAGTTAGATTGATAATAATAACAGTAATAAGTATAGTAATTGTCGTTCTATCGATAATATAACCATAATATGGCTAATAATATGAGTTACATTGATAATAATAAGAGTAATGAGTATAGTAATTGTAGTTCTATCGATCAGATCTGCATAATATGGCTAATAATATGAGTTAGATTGATAATACTAAGAGTAGTGAGTATAGTAATTCTCGTTCTATCGATCATATAAGCATAATATGGCTAATAATATGAGTTAGATTGGTAATAATAAGAGTAATAAGTATAGTAATTGTCGTTCTATCGATCACATAAGCATAATATGGCTAATAATATGAGTTAGATTGATAATACTAAGAGTAGTGAGTATAGTAATTCTCGTTCTATCGATCATATAAGCATAATATGGCTAATAATATGAGTTAGATTGATAATAATAAGAGTAATAAGTATAGTAATTGTCGTTCTATCGATCATTTAAGCATAATATGGCTAATAATATGAGTTAGATTCATAATAATAAGAGTAATGAGGATAGTAATTGTCGTTCTATCGATCATTTAAGCATAATATGGCGAATAATATGAGTTGGGTTGATAAAAATAAGAATAATAAGTATAGTAATTGTCGTTCTATCGATCATATAAGCATAATATGGCTAATAATATGAGTCAGATTCATAATAATAAGAGTAATAAGTATAGTAATTGTCGTTCTATCGATCATATAAGCATAATATGGCTAATAATATGAGTTAGAATGATAATAATAAGAGTAATAAGTATAGTAATTGTCGTTCTATCTATAATATAACCATAATATGGCTGATAATATGTGTTAGATTGATAATACTAAGAGTAGTGAGTATAGTAATTGTCGTTCTATCGATCATTTAAGCATAATATGGCTAATAATATGAGTTAGATTCATAATAATAAGAGTAATGAGGATAGTAATTGTCGTTCTATCGATCATTTAAGCATAATATGGCGAATAATATGAGTTGGGTTGATAAAAATAAGAATAATAAGTATAGTAATTGTAGTTCTATCGATCATATCTGCATAATATGGTTAATAATATGAGTTAGATTCATAACAATAAGAGTAATAAGTATAGTAATTGTCGTTCTATCGATCATATAAGCATAATATGGCTAATAATATGAGTTGCATTGATAATAATAAGAGTAATAAGTATAGTAATTGTCGTTCTCTCGATCATATAAGCATAATATGGCTAATAATATGAGTTAGAGTGATAACACTAAGAGTAGTGAGTATAGTAATTCTCATTCTGTCGATCATATAAGCATAATATGGCTAATAATATGAGTTAGATTGATAATAATATCAGTAATAAGTATAGTAATTGTGGTTCTATCGATAATATAACCATAATATGGCTAATAATATGAGTTAGATTGATAATACTAAGAGTAGTGAGTATAGTAATTCTCTTTCTATCGATCATAAAAGCATAATATGGCTAATAATATGAGTTAGATTGATAACAATGAGAGTAATGAGTATAGTAATTGTAGTTCTATCGATCATATCTGCATAATATGGTTAATAATATGAGTTAGAATGATAATAATAAGAGTAATAAGTTTAGTAATTGTCGTTCTATCGATCATATCTGCATAATATGGTTAATAATATGAGTTAGATTGATAATAGTGAGTGTAATAACTATAGCGAATGTCGTTCTATCGATCATATCAGCATAATATGGGTAATATTATAAGTTGGATTGATAATAATGAGAGTAATGAGTATAGTAATTGTAGTTCTATCGATCATATAAGCATAATGTGGCTAATAATATGAGTTAGATTCATAATAATAAGAGTAATGAGGATAGTAATTGTCGTTCTATCGATCATTTAAGCATAATATGGCGAATAATATGAGTTGGGTTGATAAAAATAAGAATAATAAGTATAGTAATTGTCGTTCTATCGATCATATAAGCATAATATGGCTAATAATATGAGTCAGATTCATAATAATAAGAGTAATAAGTATAGTAATTGTCGTTCTATCGATCACATAAGCATAATATGGCTAATAATATGAGTTAGATTGGCAATAATAAGAGTAATAAGTATAGTAATTGTCGTTCTATCGATCATATAAGCATAATATGGCTAATAATATGAGTTAGATTGATAATACTAAGAGTAGTGAGTATAGTAATTCTCGTTCTATCGATCATATAAGCATAATGTGGCTAATAATATGAGTTAGATTGATAATAATAACAGTAATAAGTATAGTAATTGTCGTTCTATCGATAATATAACCATAATATGGCTAATAATATGAGTTAGATTGATAATACTAAGAGTAGTGAGTATAGTAATTCTCGTTCTATCGATCATATAAGCATAATATGGCTAATAATATGAGTTAGATTGATAATAATAAGAGTAATGAGTATATTAATTGTAGTTCTATCGATCATTTAAACATAATATGGCTAATAATATGAGTTAGATTGATAATAATAACAGTAATAAGTATAGTAATTGTCGTTCTATCGATAATATAACCATAATATGGCGAATAATATGAGTTACATTGATAATAATAAGAGTAATGAGTATAGTAATTGTAGTTCTATCGATCATATCTGCATAATATGGCTAATAATATGAGTTAGATTGATAATACTAAGAGTAGTGAGTATAGTAATTCTCGTTCTATCGATCATATAAGCATAATATGGCTAATAATATGAGTTAGATTGATAATAATAAGAGTAATAAGTATAGTAATTGTCGTTCTATCGATCATTTAAGCATAATATGGCTAATAATATGAGTTAGATTGATAATAATAACAGTAATAAGTATAGTAATTGTCGTTCTATCGATAATATAACCATAATATGGCTGATAATATGTGTTAGATTGATAATACTAAGAGTAGTGAGTATAGTAATTCTCGTTCTATCGATCATATAAGCATAATATGGCTAATAATATGAGTTAGATTGATAATAATAAGAGTAATAAGTACAGTAATTGTCGTTCTATCGATCATATAAGCATAATAAGGCTAATATTATGAGTTAGAATGATAATAATAAGAGTAATAAGTTTAGCAATTGTCGTTCTATCGATCATATCTGCATAATATGGTTAATAATATGAGTTAGATTGATAATAGTGAGTGCAATAACTATAGTGAATGTCGTTCTATCGATCATATCAGCATAATATGGGTAATATTATGAGTTGGATTGATAATAATAAGAGTAATGAGTATAGTAATTGTAGTTCTATCGATCATATCTGCATAATATGATTAATAATATGAGTTAGAATGATAATAATAAGAGTAATATGTTTAGTAATTGTCGTTCTATCGATCATATCTGCATAATATGGTTAATAATATGAGTTAGATTGATAATACTAAGAGTAGCGAGTATAGTAATTCTCGTTCTATCGATCATATAAGCATAATATGGCTAATAATATGAGTTAGATTGATAATAATAAGAGTAATAAGTACAGTAATTGTCGTTCTATCGATCATATAAGCATAATATGGCTAATAATATGAGTTAGATTGATAATACTAAGAGTAGTGAGTATAGTAATTGTTGTTCTATCGATCATATAAGCATAATATAACTAATAATATGAGTTAGATTGATAATAGTAAGTGTAATAAGTATAGTAAATGTCGTGCTATCGATCATATCTGCATAATATGGTTAATAATATGAGTTAGATTGATAATACTAAGAGTAGCGAGTATAGTAATTCTCGTTCTATCGATCATATAAGCATAATATGGCTAATAATATGAGTTAGATTGATAATAATAAGAGTAATAAGTACAGTAATTGTCGTTCTATCGATCATATAAGCATAATAAGGCTAATATTATGAGTTAGAGTGATAATACTAAGAGTAGTGAGTATAGTAATTCTCATTCTATCGATCATATAAGCATAATATGGCTAATAATATGAGTTAGATTGATAATAATAAGAGTAATAAGTATAGTAATTGTAGTTCTATCGATCATATCTGCATAATATGGTTAATAATATGAGTTAGATTCATAACAATAAGAGTAATAAGTATAGTAATTGTCGTTCTATCGATCATATAAGCATAATATGGCTAATAATATGAGTTACATTGATAATAATAAGAGTAATAAGTATAGTAATTGTCGTTCTCTCGATCATATAAGCATAATATGGCTAATAATATGAGTTAGAGTGATAACACTAAGAGTAGTGAGTATAGTAATTCTCATTCTGTCGATCATATAAGCATAATAAGGCTAATAATATGAGTTAGATTGATAATAATATCAGTAATAAGTATAGTAATTGTGGTTCTATCGATAATATAACCATAATATGGCTAATAATATGAGTTAGATTGATAATACTAAGAGTAGTGAGTATAGTAATTCTCTTTCTATCGATCATAAAAGCATAATATGGCTAATAATATGAGTTAGATTGATAACAATGAGAGTACTGAGTATAGTAATTGTAGTTCTATCGATCATATCTGCATAATATGGTTAATAATATGAGTTAGAATGATAATAATAAGAGTAATAAGTTTAGCAATTGTCGTTCTATCGATCATATCTGCATAATATGGTTAATAATATGAGTTAGATTGATAATAGTGAGTGCAATAACTATAGTGAATGTCGTTCTATCGATCATATCAGCATAATATGGGTAATATTATGAGTTGGATTGATAATAATAAGAGTAATGAGTATAGTAATTGTAGTTCTATCGATCATATCTGCATAATATGATTAATAATATGAGTTAGAATGATAATAATAAGAGTAATAAGTTTAGTAATTGTCGTTCTATCGATCATATCTGCATAATATGGTTAATAATATGAGTTAGATTGATAATACTAAGAGTAGCGAGTATAGTAATTCTCGTTCTATCGATCATATAAGCATAAAATGGCTAATAATATGAGTTAGATTGATAATAATAAGAGTAATAAGTACAGTAATTGTCGTTCTATCGATCATATAAGCATAATATGGCTAATAATATGAGTTAGATTGATAATACTAAGAGTAGTGAGTATAGTAATTGTTGTTCTATCGATCATATAAGCATAATATAACTAATAATATGAGTTAGATTGATAATAGTAAGTGTAATAAGTATAGTAAATGTCGTGCTATCGATCATATCTGCATAATATGGTTAATAATATGAGTTAGATTGATAATGATAAGAGTAATATGTATAGTAATTGTCGTTCTATCGATCATATCTGCATAATATGGTTAATAATATGAGTTAGATTGACAATAGTAAGTGTAATAAGTATAGTAATTGTAGTTCTATCGATCATATCTGCATAATATGGTTAATAATATGAGTTAGATTCATAACAATAAGAGTAATAAGTATAGTAATTGTCGTTCTATCGATCATATAAGCATAATATGGCTAATAATATGAGTTACATTGATAATAATAAGAGTAATAAGTATAGTAATTGTCGTTCTCTCGATCATATAAGCATAATATGGCTAATAATATGAGTTAGAGTGATAACACTAAGAGTAGTGAGTATAGTAATTCTCATTCTGTCGATCATATAAGCATAATAAGGCTAATAATATGAGTTAGATTGATAATAATATCAGTAATAAGTATAGTAATTGTGGTTCTATCGATAATATAACCATAATATGGCTAATAATATGAGTTAGATTGATAATACTAAGAGTAGTGAGTATAGTAATTCTCTTTCTATCGATCATAAAAGCATAATATGGTTAATAATATGAGTTAGATTGATAATACTAAGAGTAGCAAGTATAGTAATTCTCGTTCTATCGATCATATAAGCATAATATGGCTAATAATATGAGTTAGATTGATAATAATAAGAGTAATGAGTATATTAATTGTAGTTCTATCGATCATTTAAACATAATATGGCTAATAATATGAGTTAGATTGATAATAATAACAGTAATAAGTATAGTAATTGTCGTTCTATCGATAATATAACCATAATATGGCTAATAATATGAGTTACGTTGATAATAATAAGAGTGATGAGTATAGTAATTGTAGTTCTGTCGATCATATCTGCATAATATGGCTAATAATATGAGTTAGATTGATAATACTAAGAGTAGTGAGTATAGTAATTCTCGTTCTATCGATCATATAAGCATAATATGGCTAATAATATGAGTTAGATTGGTAATAATAAGAGTAATAAGTATAGTAATTGTCGTTCTATCGATCACATAAGCATAATATGGCTAATAATATGAGTTAGATTGATAATACTAAGAGTAGTGAGTATAGTAATTCTCGTTCTATCGATCATATAAGCATAATATGGCTAATAATATGAGTTAGATTGATAATAATAAGAGTAATAAGTATAGTAATTGTCGTTCTATCGATCATTTAAGCATAATATGGCTAATAATATGAGTTAGATTGATAATAATAACAGTAATAAGTATAGTAATTGTCGTTCTATCGATAATATAACCATAATATGGCTGATAATATGTGTTAGATTGATAATACTAAGAGTAATAAGTTTAGTAATTGTCGTTCTATCGATCATATCTGCATAATATGGTTAATAATATGAGTTAGATTAATAATAGTGAGTGTAATAACTATAGCGAATGTCGTTCTATCGATCATATCAGCATAATATGGGTAATATTATAAGTTGGATTGATAATAATAAGAGTAATGAGTATAGTAATTGTAGTTCTATCGATCATATAAGCATAATGTGGCTAATAATATGAGTTAGATTCATAATAATAAGAGTAATGAGGATAGTAATTGTCGTTCTATCGATCATTTAAGCATAATATGGCGTATAATATGAGTTGGGTTGATAAAAATAAGAATAATAAGTATAGTAATTGTCGTTCTATCGATCACATAAGCATAATATGGCTAATAATATGAGTCAGATTCATAATAATAAGAGTAATAAGTATAGTAATTGTCGTTCTATCGATCATATAAGCATAATATGGCTAATAATATGAGTTACATTGATAATAATAAGAGTAATGAGTATAGTAATTGTAGTTCTATCGATCAGATCTGCATAATATGGCTAATAATATGAGTTAGATTGATAATACTAAGAGTAGTGAGGATAGTAATTCTCGTTCTATCGATCATATAAGCATAATATGGCTAATAATATGAGTTAGATTGATAATAATAAGAGTAATAAGTATAGTAATTGTCGTTCTCTCGATCATATAAGCATAATATGGCTAATAATATGAGTTAGAGTGATAATACTAAGAGTAGTGAGTATAGTAATTTTCATTCTGTCGATCATATAAGCATAATATGGCTAATAATATGAGTTAGATTGATAATAATATCAGTAATAAGTATAGTAATTGTGGTTCTATCGATAATATAACCATAATATGGCTAATAATATGAGTTAGATTGATAATACTAAGAGTAGTGAGTATAGTAATTCTCGTTCTATCGATCATATAAGCATAATATGGCTAATAATATGAGTTAGATTGATAACAATAAGAGTAATGAGTATAGTAATTGTAGTTCTATCGATCATATCTGCATAATATGGTTAATAATATGAGTTGGAATGATAATAATAAGAGTAATAAGTTTAGTAATTGTCGTTCTATCGATCATATCTGCATAATATGGTTAATAATATGAGTTAGATTGATAATACTAAGAGTAGCAAGTATAGTAATTCTCGTTCTATCGATCATATAAGCATAATATGGCTAATAATATGAGTTAGATTGATAATAATAAGAGTAATGAGTATATTAATTGTAGTTCTATCGATCATTTAAACATAATATGGCTAATAATATGAGTTAGATTGATAATAATAACAGTAATAAGTATAGTAATTGTCGTTCTATCGATAATATAACCATAATATGGCTAATAATATGAGTTACGTTGATAATAATAAGAGTAATGAGTATAGTAATTGTAGTTCTGTCGATCATATCTGCATAATATGGCTAATAATATGAGTTAGATTGATAATACTAAGAGTAGTGAGTATAGTAATTCTCGTTCTATCGATCATATAAGCATAATATGGCTAATAATATGAGTTAGATTGGTAATAATAAGAGTAATAAGTATAGTAATTGTCGTTCTATCGATCACATAAGCATAATATGGCTAATAATATGAGTTAGATTGATAATACTAAGAGTAGTGAGTATAGTAATTCTCGTTCTATCGATCATATAAGCATAATATGGCTAATAATATGAGTTAGATTGATAATAATAAGAGTAATAAGTATAGTAATTGTCGTTCTATCGATCATTTAAGCATAATATGGCTAATAATATGAGTTAGATTGATAATAATAACAGTAATAAGTATAGTAATTGTCGTTCTATCGATAATATAACCATAATATGGCTGATAATATGTGTTAGATTGATAATACTAAGAGTAATAAGTTTAGTAATTGTCGTTCTATCGATCATATCTGCATAATATGGTTAATAATATGAGTTAGATTAATAATAGTGAGTGTAATAACTATAGCGAATGTCGTTCTATCGATCATATCAGCATAATATGGGTAATATTATAAGTTGGATTGATAATAATAAGAGTAATGAGTATAGTAATTGTAGTTCTATCGATCATATAAGCATAATGTGGCTAATAATATGAGTTAGATTCATAATAATAAGAGTAATGAGGATAGTAATTGTCGTTCTATCGATCATTTAAGCATAATATGGCGTATAATATGAGTTGGGTTGATAAAAATAAGAATAATAAGTATAGTAATTGTCGTTCTATCGATCACATAAGCATAATATGGCTAATAATATGAGTCAGATTCATAATAATAAGAGTAATAAGTATAGTAATTGTCGTTCTATCGATCATATAAGCATAATATGGCTAATAATATGAGTTACATTGATAATAATAAGAGTAATGAGTATAGTAATTGTAGTTCTATCGATCAGATCTGCATAATATGGCTAATAATATGAGTTAGATTGATAATACTAAGAGTAGTGAGGATAGTAATTCTCGTTCTATCGATCATATAAGCATAATATGGCTAATAATATGAGTTAGATTGGTAATAATAACAGTAATAAGTATAGTAATTGTCGTTCTATCGATAATATAACCATAATATGGCTGATAATATGTGTTAGATTGATAATACTAAGAGTAGTGAGTATAGTAATTCTCGTTCTATCGATCATATAAGCATAATATGGCTAATAATATGAGTTAGATTGATAATAACAAGAGTAATAAGTACAGTAATTGTCGTTCTATCGATCATATAAGCATAATAAGGCTAATATTATGAGTTAGAGTGATAATACTAAGAGTAGTGAGTATAGTAATTCTCATTCTATCGATCATATAAGCATAATATGGCTAATAATATGAGTTAGATTGATAATAATAAGAGTAATAAGTATAGTAATTGTAGTTCTATCGATCATATCTGCATAATATGGTTATTAATATGAGTTAGATTCATAACGATAAGAGTAATAAGTATAGTAATTGTCGTTCTATCGATAATATAAGCATAATATGGCTAATAATATGAGTTAGATTGATAATACTAAGAGTAGTGAGTATAGTAATTCTCGTTCTATCGATCATATAAGCATAATATGGCTAATAATATGAGTTAGATTGATAACAATAAGAGTAATGAGTATAGTAATTATGGTTCTATCGATCATATCTGCATAATATGGTTAATAATATGAGTTAGAATGATAATAATAAGAGTAATAAGTTTAGTAATTGTCGTTCTATCGATCATATCTGCATAATATGGTTAATAATATGAGTTAGATTTATAACAATAAGAGTAATAAGTATAGTAATTGTCGTTCTATCGATCATATAAGCATAATATGGCTAATAATATGAGTTACATTGATAATAATAAGAGTAATAAGTATAGTAATTGTCGTTCTCTCGATCATATAAGCATAATATGGCTAATAATATGAGTTAGAGTGATAATACTAAGAGTAGTGAGTATAGTAATTTTCATTCTGTCGATCATATAAGCATAATATGGCTAATAATATGAGTTAGATTGATAATAATATCAGTAATAAGTATAGTAATTGTGGTTCTATCGATAATATAACCATAATATGGCTAATAATATGAGTTAGATTGATAATACTAAGAGTAGTGAGTATAGTAATTCTCGTTCTATCGATCATATAAGCATAATATGGCTAATAATATGAGTTAGATTGATAACAATAAGAGTAATGAGTATAGTAATTGTAGTTCTATCGATCATATCTGCATAATATGGTTAATAATATGAGTTAGAATGATAATAATAAGAGTAATAAGTTTAGTAATTGTCGTTCTATCGATCATATCTGCATAATATGGTTAATAATATGAGTTAGATTGATAATACTAAGAGTAGCAAGTATAGTAATTCTCGTTCTATCGATCATATAAGCATAATATGGCTAATAATATGAGTTAGATTGATAATAATAAGAGTAATGAGTATATTAATTGTAGTTCTATCGATCATTTAAACATAATATGGCTAATAATATGAGTTAGATTGATAATAATAACAGTAATAAGTATAGTAATTGTCGTTCTATCGATAATATAACCATAATATGGCTAATAATATGAGTTAGATTGATAATACTAAGAGTAGTGAGTATAGTAATTCTCGTTCTATCGATCATATAAGCATAATATGGCTAATAATATGAGTTAGATTGATAATAGTAAGAGTAATGAGTATATTAATTGTAGTTCTATCGATCATTTAAACATAATATGACTAATAATATGAGTTAGATTGATAATAATAACAGTAATATGTATAGTAATTGTCGTTCTATCGATAATATAACCATAATATGGCTAATAATATGAGTTACATTGATAATAATAAGAGTAATGAGTATAGTAATTGTAGTTCTATCGATCAGATCTGCATAATATGGCTAATAATATGAGTTAGATTGATAATACTAAGAGTAGTGAGTATAGTAATTCTCGTTCTATCGATCATATAAGCATAATATGGCTAATAATATGAGTTAGATTGGTAATAATAAGAGTAATAAGTATAGTAATTGTCGTTCTATCGATCACATAAGCATAATATGGCTAATAATATGAGTTAGATTGATAATACTAAGAGTAGTGAGTATAGTAATTCTCGTTCTATCGATCATATAAGCATAATATGGCTAATAATATGAGTTAGATTGATAATAATAAGAGTAATAAGTATAGTAATTGTCGTTCTATCGATCATTTAAGCATAATATGGCTAATAATATGAGTTAGATTGATAATAATAACAGTAATAAGTATAGTAATTGTCGTTCTATCGATAATATAACCATAATATGGCTGATAATATGTGTTAGATTGATAATACTAAGAGTAGTGAGTATAGTAATTCTCGTTCTATCGATCATATAAGCATAATATGGCTAATAATATGAGTTAGATTGATAATAACAAGAGTAATAAGTACAGTAATTGTCGTTCTATCGATCATATAAGCATAATAAGGCTAATATTATGAGTTAGAGTGATAATACTAAGAGTAGTGAGTATAGTAATTCTCATTCTATCGATCATATAAGCATAATATGGCTAATAATATGAGTTAGATTGATAATAATAAGAGTAATAAGTATAGTAATTGTAGTTCTATCGATCATATCTGCATAATATGGTTAATAATATGAGTTAGATTCATAACGATAAGAGTAATAAGTATAGTAATTGTCGTTCTATCGATCATATAAGCATAATATGGCTAATAATATGAGTTACATTGATAATAATAAGAGTAATAAGTATAGTAATTGTCGTTCTATCGATAATATAACCATAATATGGCTGATAATATGTGTTAGATTGATAATACTAAGAGTAGTGAGTATAGTAATTCTCGTTCTATCGATCATATAAGCATAATATGGCTAATAATATGAGTTAGATTGATAATAATAACAGTAATAAGTATAGTAATTGTCGTTCTATCGATAATATAACCATAATATGGCTAATAATATGAGTTAGATTGATAATACTAAGAGTAGTGAGTATAGTAATTCTCGTTCTATCGATCATATAAGCATAATATGGCTAATAATATGAGTTAGATTGATAATAGTAAGAGTAATGAGTATATTAATTGTAGTTCTATCGATCATTTAAACATAATATGACTAATAATATGAGTTAGATTGATAATAATAACAGTAATATGTATAGTAATTGTCGTTCTATCGATAATATAACCATAATATGGCTAATAATATGAGTTACATTGATAATAATAAGAGTAATGAGTATAGTAATTGTAGTTCTATCGATCAGATCTGCATAATATGGCTAATAATATGAGTTAGATTGATAATACTAAGAGTAGTGAGTATAGTAATTCTCGTTCTATCGATCATATAAGCATAATATGGCTAATAATATGAGTTAGATTGGTAATAATAAGAGTAATAAGTATAGTAATTGTCGTTCTATCGATCACATAAGCATAATATGGCTAATAATATGAGTTAGATTGATAATACTAAGAGTAGTGAGTATAGTAATTCTCGTTCTATCGATCATATAAGCATAATATGGCTAATAATATGAGTTAGATTGATAATAATAAGAGTAATAAGTATAGTAATTGTCGTTCTATCGATCATTTAAGCATAATATGGCTAATAATATGAGTTAGATTGATAATAATAACAGTAATAAGTATAGTAATTGTCGTTCTATCGATAATATAACCATAATATGGCTGATAATATGTGTTAGATTGATAATACTAAGAGTAGTGAGTATAGTAATTCTCGTTCTATCGATCATATAAGCATAATATGGCTAATAATATGAGTTAGATTGATAATAACAAGAGTAATAAGTACAGTAATTGTCGTTCTATCGATCATATAAGCATAATAAGGCTAATATTATGAGTTAGAGTGATAATACTAAGAGTAGTGAGTATAGTAATTCTCATTCTATCGATCATATAAGCATAATATGGCTAATAATATGAGTTAGATTGATAATAATAAGAGTAATAAGTATAGTAATTGTAGTTCTATCGATCATATCTGCATAATATGGTTAATAATATGAGTTAGATTCATAACGATAAGAGTAATAAGTATAGTAATTGTCGTTCTATCGATCATATAAGCATAATATGGCTAATAATATGAGTTACATTGATAATAATAAGAGTAATAAGTATAGTAATTGTCGTTCTCTCGATCATATAAGCATAATATGGCTAATAATATGAGTTAGAGTGATAACACTAAGAGTAGTGAGTATAGTAATTTTCATTCTGTCGATCATATAAGCATAATATGGCTAATAATATGAGTTAGATTGATAATAATATCAGTAATAAGTATAGTAATTGTGGTTCTATCGATAATATAACCATAATATGGCTAATAATATGAGTTAGATTGATAATACTAAGAGTAGTGAGTATAGTAATTCTCGTTCTATCGATCATATAAGCATAATATGGCTAATAATATGAGTTAGATTGATAACAATAAGAGTAATGAGTATAGTAATTGTAGTTCTATCGATCATATCTGCATAATATGGCTAATAATATGAGTTAGAATGATAATAATAAGAGTAATAAGTTTAGTAATTGTCATTCTATCGATCATATCTGCATAATATGGTTAATAATATGAGTTAGACTGATAATAGTGAGTGCAATAACTATAGTGAATGTCGTTCTATCGATCATATCAGCATAATATGGGTAATATTATGAGTTGGATTGATAATAATAAGAGTAAT